>NC_045446.1:106913648-106924407 GCF_002776525.5 Piliocolobus tephrosceles | reverse complement strand
CGCCCGCCACCTCGCCCGGCTAGTTTTTTGTATTTTTTAGTAGAGACAGGGTTTCACCGTGTTAGCCAGGATGGCCTCGATCTCCTGACCTCGTGATCCGCCCATCTCAGCCTCCCAAAGTGCTGGGATTACAGGCTTGAGCCACCGCGCCCGGCCTTGTCCCCCAGTTCTTACTTGGCTCTTTTTTTCTTTGAGGGCTCCTAAGACCAATTCCCTGGTTCTGTCAAACCCAGGCAATTGGAGTCCCAGTCCGGGGCCTGAGTCCTCTCCTCGAAGCCAGCCTCCTGAGCTCAGCATGGGGGTAGCTGCTGAGTGAGGTTCCCTCGTCGTTCCTTCTCTCCTGGTTGCCTGCTTGTCCTTGGTGCCTGTTCTGTTTTGTTTGCACTCTCTGGCTTTACCCCGTTTCGCCCCGGCCTCCTCCCTCCTTTCACTTTCCCTGGTATCCTTCTGAGATACACAAATCAGGAAGTTCACTACCACCTGGACTTCTAGGACGTTATTACCTACTCTTTCGGGAGGCACTTTGGCAACAGTTTTTTGCTAGGCCTCTAGGGAAAAAAGTGGAAAGAGGGTGGCATGATAGCACAGGAAGTGGGGTTTCTGGGTGTTATACTGATTTGGCCTCACCGTACCAGTTCTGCGGCAGTCTATGACCGGTTTTAGATCTTTGGAAATGACAACCAAGTTTCTCTGGTCCCTGGTCCTGGAGTTGATCTAACTTCTGCTGGTCGCACTGGGATTGGTGGGACGCTGTTTCTTCTGTTCTTGGGCCCCACAGATCTGTAGCCTTTGCTGAGTCAACACTACTCATGGTGAAAGTGATGCCTTTTCTCCATTTGCACAACATGAGTGTGGCGTGGTCAGCCAGACCAGGAGCTCAACCTCATGTAGAGTCCAGGTGGGCACCGGGCCCTATTATGGGGAATTAGCCTTGAGGACAACTGGACTGAGGAGGCAGCTAGGGAAAGATTTATGTCCCCTCTAAACGTAGGGGTGAAGAGGTTGTCTGTTCTAAAGAACAGTCACGATGCAGCCAGTAGTTTGTGGGAGCGATGTGTGCTTTGAGCCCTGTGGGTGGCAACAGGGGACGGGTACAGTGCCTGTGGGCAACCGGACCTCCTGCTGGATTAGCTGGTGTCGTGAGGATTGGCTGTCTTGCTGTGGGAGGCCATCCACTGGCGTTAGTGCTGGCCCACACTCCACCTGGGGGCTTCTCCCTGCTGGTCAGGGATAAATGTGAACAAAAAGAGAGGATCAAATGTTTCAGAATTTAAAAGGCATGGCTTAGGGACTTCCAGGGGGAACGCATGGATGGCTCAGCATCTCCCTCTCAGATTCCTGCAGTTACCAACCCTTTGATCTCTTCCACATCCTTTTTCTCTGTCTGCAGTCCACTGCTCTGATGCCGAAGGGGAGGCAGAAAGTGCCACACTTGGATGCCCCCCTGGGCCTGCCCACCTGCCTCTGGCTGGAATTAGCTGGGCTCTTCTTACTGGTTCCCTGGGTCATGGGCCTAGCAGGGACAGGTGGGCCTGATGGCCAGGGCCCAGGGGGGCCGAGCTGGGCTGTGCACCTGGAAAGCCTGAAAGGTGACGGGGAGAAAGAGACTCTGGAGCAGCAGGCGGATGCCTTGGCCCAGGCAGCAGGGCTGGTGAATGCTGGACGCATCGGAGAGCTTCAAGGGCACTATCTGTTTGTCCAGCCTGCTGGGCACAGGCCGGCCCTGGAGGTGGAGGCCATCCGGCAGCAGGTGGAGGCTGTGTTGGCTGGGCATGAAGCTGTGCGCTGGCACTCAGAGCAGAGGCTGCTAAGGCGGGCCAAACGCAGCGTCCACTTCAATGACCCCAAGTACCCGCAGCAGTGGCACCTGGTGAGTCCAGTCCTGCAGTGTGTGGTTTCAGGTGGGTAGGTTCCAGTCCATTTCTTTAGTGGGCTTTTGACTATATCGCTCATCAGTTGCCTCCATCCTTCGCCTGAGGGACCATTTGCCGGTTCTGTAGTGTTTCCCTCGGCTCTCCCTCCCTTCTACTGTCTTCTAGAAGCTGGTATTCTGCAGTGCTCAGGGCACAGGTGGTGCAGCCAGGCTGCCTGGGCTCATGGTCCAGCTGCACCACTTACTAGCATGTACATTTGGGCAAGCTGCTTAAACTCTGCGCCTCAGCTTCCCCATCTGTAAAGTGGAGACTGTAATAGTGCCCACCTCATAGAGTCACAGTTAGGGTAAGTGAATGCATACATATGTAGCACTTGAAACAGTGCCTGACACGTAGTAAACGCTATGACATAAGTGATACGATACCACCATTGTCATTGTCATAAGAAGTGTATCATCCGGCCGGGCGCGGTGGCTCACGCCTGTAATCCCAGCACTTTGGGAGGCCAAGGCGGGTGGATCACGAGGTCAGGAGATCAAGACCATCCTGGCTAACATGGTGAAATGCCATCTCTACTAAAAATACAAAAAAATTAGCCGGATGTGGTGTCGGTTGCCTGTAGTCCCAGCTACTCTGGAGGCTGAGGTGGACAAATGGTGTGAATCCGGGAGGTGGAGCTTGCAATGAGCTGAGATCGCGCCACAGCACTCCAGCCTAGGTGAGAGAGCGAGACTGCATCTCAAAAAACAAAAGAAAAAGAAGCATGTCATCCAACCCTTCACCCTAGCCACCATTTTACCCCGAATCCCCCATGACTGATGGCAAACTTTCCTGGAATCCAAGGCTGTGGCAGAGCTCTCACCTGCCCCTTCTTGGCTCTGTTCCCACCTGACCTGTTGGCCTGCAATCTCTGTCTGGCTCTTTGGTGGAGGCCAAGGGTGAAAAGGGGTTGCTAGCTATAACTTCGTCTCCCCCTGGGCTGGGCTGTGTGTCACTGGATTCCCACGCTGTCTGTCTTACAGAATAACCGACGGAGCCCGGGCAGGGACATCAACGTGACGGGTGTGTGGGAGCGCAATGTGACTGGGCGAGGGGTAACAGTGGTGGTAGTGGATGATGGAGTGGAACACACCATCCAGGACATTGCACCCAACTATGTGAGTGGCCCTGGAATGACGCCCCTCACCCACCACGTCTTACCTCCTTCTTGGTGTTGCCTCAGTCTTGGCCCTTTTTCTAGAGGTCTTTGGGCCAAATAAAGGAGCCTGGGAGGTGAGATGGGGCTCATCCCCTCCTTTTCCCAAGCCAGCATTCCAGACTGGCAGTCAAGGCACAGCAGGTGGCTCTAACTCTAAGGGAGAGCAATCCTGCTTCCAGTTCTAGTCCTTTTCTGAGGAGTGAGGAGTGGCCCCTGCAGGCAACTTCCCTCTTGTTGGAAATCCAAGTGCCTTCCTCTCTCTAAAGCGTGGCCTCTAGGGAGCCCAACCTGCCTTTTATTCCAGGTTTCCCAAGCCATGGAGCTGTAGGCACCTTCGCATAATGGGCAAGAGAAGTTTGCTGAGAGCTGTGGCACTTCTCAGTTTTGCCCCAGTGTCCTTTGCTCATATCTTTTAGCCAGTGTGGTTTGCTGATAGAAATGGGCTTATTGGGTCCGGGCACGGTGGCTCATGCCTGTAATCCCAGCACTTTGGGAAGCCAAGGTGGGCGGATCACAAGGTCAGGAGTTTGAGACCTGCCTGGCCAAGATGGTGAAACCCCATCTCTACTAAAAATATAAAAATTAGCCAAGCGTATTGGTGCTCACCTGTAGTCCCAGCTACTCGAGAGGCTGAGGTGGAAGAATTGCTTGAACCCGGGAGGCAGAGGTTGCAGTGAGCTGAGATTGTGCCACTGCACTCCAGCCTGGGTAACAGAGTGAGACTCCATCTCAAAAACAAAAACAAAGAAATGAGCTTATTGCCCTAGCTTCGAGTCCCAAACTCCCATTTCCTTCCTCTCCCTGAATCCCAGGACCTGATCCCCCTCTAACCAGTGAATGACCATATGTCACCTCCGAAATATTTCAGAGCCCTGAGGGTAGCTATGACCTCAACTCTAATGACCCTGACCCCATGCCCCACCCGGACGTGGAGAATGGCAACCACCATGGCACGCGATGTGCAGGAGAGATCGCAGCTGTGCCCAACAACAGCTTCTGTGCCGTGGGCGTGGCCTATGGGAGCCGCATCGCAGGTAACTTGTGCCTCCAGCCTAGCCTCCAGTAGGCTGCTCCTGTGACCACAGTCTTCATTTCCTGCACCCCTCCCTACTCTGAAATGTCTTTATCCCATAGCCCAGCTGACACACATAGCATAGAGCAAGGGTGAGTTTATAATAGGTGTCTGTAGGACATATCATCAGCTCATTTATTTTTCAGTGCAGTGGTGTTTCAAACATGTTTTTCTATTTGTAGTTCCATAAATTACAAAGTGCCTTCTTGTTGGTTCTTCCTCTGTGATCCGACACGTCTATGGGGGCAGCCCTTGCGCTTCCCAGCTCTCCAGCTCCCAGTCACACTGATGGTCATGGGCTGCTCTCTATCCTTTTGGGAGAGCTGAGCAGCCCTATTCCTCCCTGGAGGTGGTTCTGTGGTTCTTTCACACTCAACCTCTGTCCATTAAGGCAGAAGGTGAAGGGAATGAATGGGGAAACCCTTACCATAACTCCTTATTAGGAGTGCTTGGGAACCTACAGACGGAATAGACTAACTGTATTCCTCTTGTACTCCAGCAGAGGGCAGTAGCTCTCCATAAATGAGACTACTGGGGAGCCGGGAACCCTGTCCAAGTCCCTTCTCTGAAAGTGCCACAGCACTGCAACCTGGGTGACAGAGCCAGACTTTGTCTTTTTCTCTCTATATATATTTTTGGTAGGGGGACAAGTAATACATATACAAGGTGTAAAAATGCAAAATAGGCCGGGCGCAGTGGCCACGGGGATCATACCTGTAATTCCAGCACTTTGGGAGGCCAAGGCAGGCGGATCACCTGAGGTCAGGAGTTCGAGACCAGACTGACCAATATGGTGAAACCCCATCTCTGCTAAAAATACAAAAAGTAGCTGGGCATGGTGGCATGCGCCTGTAGTCCCAGCTACTTGGGAGACTGAAGCAGGAGAATCACTTGAACCCGGGCGGTGGAGGCTGCAGTGAGCCGAGATCATGCCACTGCACTCCAGTCTGGGCGACAGAGTGAAACTTTGTCTCAAAAAAAAAAAGCAAAATGTACAAATAGCATGTAGGGAAAAATAAATCTCCCACATATGGCTCCCCACCTCCCAGTTCCCCGGCTAGGAGACCAGCATTAGTGAGGAGCTGCTGTGGCCTTCATTGCCTAGGTATCCGGGTACTGGATGGACCTCTCACAGACAGCATGGAGGCAGTGGCGTTCAACAAGCACTATCAGATCAATGACATCTACAGCTGCAGGTGAGGCAGAGCTGCAGATGAGAGGGCAAGAGTCTGGAGCACCTGGGACAAATCTGCCAACGAAAGCCCAACCAAGTGGGCTGACTCAGGCCAGAGCAGGGGTCTCCTCATTGGGTTCAGCTAATACGTCCATTGCCTTCATTTATCTAGATTCCCAGCCACTGGGCTCTCAACCTTAAGCCCCTGCCACCCCCGTAATCAGGTTGCCACACAAGAAGCCCTGGCCTGTGCACATTTATTTGTTTTCTAAACTCCTAAGGCCTCTGCAAGAAAGTGGGCTTTCCTCTCCAACCACAGGCCAGCTGAATGCCCAACACCAATCCCCCACCCCACGTCAATGCACTGCACCTTCAGGGCATGGCTGTGCCGGACTGGACAAGAAGGAAATGGTGTTGGGGTCCCCCATAGCATTGATGGCACCTGTTCCTCCCCCAGCATACCTCCCTTAAACCCATGACATCATCCACAGGGTACACTTTCTGATAGAGACAGAATAGAGAACTCCTCAGCCTGATAACCAGGAGCTTCCACAGAAGTTCATGGGTGCTCTGCCTTCTACCTTACGAGTTGGGCCAGGCGCGGTGGCTCACGCCTGTAATCCCAGCACTTTGGGAGGCTGAAGCGGGTGGATTGCTTGAGATCAGGAGTTCAAGACCAGCCTGACCAACATGGTGAAACCCCGTCTCTACTAAAAATACAAAAATTGGCCAGGCGCGGTGGTAGGCACCTGTAATCCCAGCTATTCCAGAGGCTGGGGCAGGAGAATCGCTTGAACCTGGGAGGCAGAGGTGGCAGTGAGTCAAAATAGTGCCATTGCACTTCAACCTGGGTGACAGAGCAAGACTCCATCTCAGGAAAAAAAAAAAAAATCTACATGTCTCTGATCCCTAGATCAGGAGATGAGTGACCTCTGTCCCTCTCTGCCACTGTGGCTATGGGGACATTCACAAGGAAAAGAAGAGCCTTAGCACACTTCTGTTTTCTACGTTGGAGAGGGGATGGACCTTTGAACCCTGTGCCTTTTAATCACAGAAGCCTTTAAGTGGAACCCTTGGGAGGAGTTAAGAGCCACAGGTCAAAGGGTAGCCAGCTGAGACTGGGAGGCGCTGGGTTGGGTAGCCATAGCCTCGCTCTGGCTGTCCCCTCCAGGTATTTATTTCTCAACAGCTGGGGACCAGATGATGATGGGAAGACAGTGGATGGCCCCCATCAGCTTGGAAAGGTAACCGGCCTGCACAGAGACTAAGAGACAGGATGCGCTCTTCATTCAGTCCCAGAAGAACTGCTGCAAGCTGGCCCATCTTCCCACTCCATCTCCATGCACAGTCTCCTTTCAGGAAGAGAACACCCAACGCCGGGGCAGGAAGCCTGGGGGACTTTTGTTCCTAGAGAGGGAAAGGGAACAGTACTTTGAGATTGTCTCCCTTTCGTCTTGTCCTCAGCTTCCATGCCTGGCCCCACCCTGTCCTCTGATAAGTGGAGGGCGTCCACCAGTCATCATTCAACTCACAGCTGCCCCACATCCTGGGCCACCTCATAGCTCCCTCCTCACATCCAGGGTCCATCTTCCAGTCTTTTCCCCATCCCAGTGCCCTTTGAACTTTTTTCCTTTTGTTTCTAGAAGGGATGGAGAGGGTGACTGATGTAGTAGGTGGAGGTCTTTCTGTGGGTTCCTCAACTGACACCCTGATGTTTTGGCTCCTCAGGCTGCCTTACAACATGGAGTGATTGCTGGTCGCCAGGGCTTTGGGAGTATCTTTGTGGTAGCCAGTGGCAACGGAGGCCAACACAATGACAACTGCAACTACGATGGCTACGCCAACTCCATCTACACGGTCACCATAGGTAGCCTCCCAGTGTTTCTGTGCTCCTGTGTGTGTGTCACCGGATGCTTAGGGCATCACACGTCTTGTCCCAGCTTCTGTGTGTGTCTCAGGGTTAGGGTGAGGGTGAGGGTTAGGGTGAGGGTTAGGGTCAGGTTAGGTTATTGTGTGAGCACAATGATCTCTTTGGGCTCAGATAGGACTAGCCTTGCTTGCAAGGGACCCTGGGCCTTCGTTAGATGTCAACATACCCTGGGAACACCTTCAAGCCATCATCTGGAGATCACCGAGCTGCCTCCACCCCACCACAGCTGGTTAGGCCTCTGCTCTGGCCTGTCTTTCTGTGGGCCACCTTCCACCTGCTGGAAGCCTCCCCTGATTGCCCACAGGCCTAAATTAAGTGCCCTTTGCCTGTGCTCCCAGTTAGCATTTGCCACCCCAACTGCGTTTATTTCCTTACCTGACTTCTACCTGACTCTAGGCTCCTTGAGACCAGGACTACGGCCTTTTCCATATGGCCCTGATGCCTGGCACAGGGTGTGACCCACAGTGGATGGCTAATGAATGTTGAAAACAGTGAGCATGTGAATGAATAAGTGGGTATAAAGGTAGAAGGCTGCCAGTTGTACCCCAGAGCCTGTTGAAAGAATGGTATTGCGGCACAGAATGCCCTCTGCCACTTGAGACTGCCTGTGTAGCAGAGGATCAGGAGCACTGTGAGGGATTGGGCCACTCAGATCATGTTTCAAACTCAGGACAGCTCTCCAGGATGATAACTCCAAGATAACTGACATTAGCAAGCCCCTGCCGCAGGATCCCCCCTTCATCTCAGCTCTCATTTCCCTCCTCTGTCCCCAGGAGCTGTGGATGAGGAGGGACACATGCCTTTCTATGCAGAAGAATGTGCCTCCATGCTGGCAGTCACCTTCAGTGGTGGGGACAAGATGCTTCGGAGCATTGTGAGTGCCTCCCGGGCCCTCCACGGCCTGCCCCTTTCCCACAAGACTTCACGTCTCGGGCATCACAGCGCTTCTTACTGTTCCCTGCTTCCCTGCCCCAACACTCAGGCTCCTCTTGCCCCACAGAGCTGGATCTCTTAAGGCATGCCACCCTTGGAGGAGCAGCCCCGGGGACTCTGAATACATCTTGGGAATGCTTTTATCTTAGAAATTTGGATTTAGGACAAATATACACCCTGTTATAGAAGCTAAGTGTCACATGGGGCCAAACACGGTGGCTCACTCCTGTAGTCCCAGCACTTTGGGAGGCTGAGGCGGGTAGATCACTTGAGGTCAGGAGTTCAAGACCAGCTAGCCAACATGGCGAAACCCTGTCTCTACTAAAAATACAAAAATTAGCCGGGTGTGGTGGTGTGTGCCTGTAATCCCAGCTACTCGGGAGGCTGAGGCAGGAGAACTGCTTGAAACAAGGAGGCGGTTACAGTGAGCCAAGATCGCACCACTGTACTCCAGCCTGGCTGACAGAACAAAACTCCTTCTCAAAAGGAAAAAAGAAACTAAGTGTCACATGGATTAAACAACTTTTTCACACTCAAGGAAATGCACAAACAACCTCTTTGCAATGTCTTCCTTTGGTAAAATTTAGGCTTTTGCTAATTTCTGTGGACTTAAAAAAAACTCATCATTCCATTGCCCTTCAGCCCTTAGGTAAATCCTGAGTTCTGGTCATGTGCGTCTTCAGGAGTAATGCTAGTCTGGTGGTGGTTTTTATGGGATGGGTGGGAAGAGGAGTTGGGGAATGTCTCATGTCAACACCAGAGAGAGCTCTTTCTCTGGAGCTATAATTGGAGCCATAGCAAATGAGACTGGAGCAGGGTCATGGAGCTTCTCTAACCTGTGGAACCCATTTAAAGAATTTGAAGATGATCACCCACACCCAACTGGGCTTAGCGTCATCCCAGCAGGTTTAAGCCAGGCCTCTAGACCATTATCCTAGAGCTCCCTGCCTGTCCCTGTTGCCCACAACCATGTAATGTGGGCATAGGAGGCTCTAGGCAGGAGCTGGGCTGGAGCCACGTGGTGTCAAATTTCTCCAGTGGCTGAGTGGGGAGGTCTCTCTGGGGCCATTGGGAACTAGGCTGCTTTGTCTTCCTGCTGGGTCCAATTTATTTTCCAAAACTAAAATTTTGTTATGCCAATAAATGACTTCTGGTCAACACAATGTTCCAAGGCTCTGTGCCAGTTGACCCCTACTACTGCCTCCCACCAGCCCCAGGGAGAAGAGAAAAGGGAGTGGACTAGAGAGGGAAGAGAGATTGGGCTGTGTGCACAGAGGGCACCCACTGCAGGCCAGGCGGGGTTAGGAGGAAGAACAGGAACATACCACACTCCACCCTCTAGCAGAACTCTAGGGAAGCCAGCTCGCGCTGCTCAGGCCAGGGACCTAAGAAGGTTCTACAACATAATGTCACTCTTGCTCTGCTGTACCTGGCCTTTCTCATCTTAACTCACCTCAGCTTCTCACCCTCACCACCCTCTTCCATCTGAACTGTAATTTGCCCAGAAATGAAAAGACAGTGTGTTTAGCAGACTTCCCATCTTTGGAATGTCCTTGCCATGGAAACTCCTTGTTGCCAGTTTCTAGTCAATGACCAGGGCAGCTGGGTGGAGCTGTCTTTCTGAGGGCAGAGGCTGGGGGCATATGCTTCCCACCATTTGGCTCCCTGGGGAAGCAAAGCTTCTCTGGACTTTTCAATGCCTGCCTGTGGCTCCTGCCACCACAGGCAAGTTCGTGGGCTCCACAGCCGCACTTCAGACTATCACTGCAAGGCTGTTTCCTTAACAGGGAAAAAAGTCAACCCGCTCCCTTGCATAAAGCAGGCTCCCACTCTCATTGAGACTGCCACTTGGAGAGTGCTTTTGCCTTTTTTTCTGGGAGTGCGCCATGGCTGGGTGAAAATTACATCTCTTGGCAGCTGCTCTAACAGCTGGGAGGGAAGCAGTGAGTACAGTGGAGAAAGGGCAGCTCTTGGCAGAAGTCGCCACCCTGGTATCTGACCCAGAAGAGAAGTTTAGAAGAAAGAAATTCTCTGGTGTTAGCACTGACACCATGGGCCAAAGATCCAGGTGCCATGGAGTGGAGCAGATTTAGGCAGGGTCCGCCTCAGCTAAACCCTCTGAAGCTCCAAGGTTGATGACAGCCCAAAAAGAGCTTGATGCCAGGCAGACACTGCCTCCCCTTGCCCCATTCTCACTCCCCACCTCAGAACCACACGGAGAGAAGGGGTTTCATGGCGTCTGGCCCAGAGCAGCGAGGCAGCTTGTCCTGTTGAGAGCTGTAGAGCCGGGCAGGCGGGCCTGATAGACACAGAGTCCATGCAGGGCTCCAGGGTGGGCAAGGGCACAGTCCTCTCTCGCTGGAACATACTCCCCGTGTTCATGCCAACATCATTTCAGCCCCTGTCATGGAGATGCCAAACTGGATTTCCTCGAATAGTGTCGTCAGTGTTGTCCCAGCTCCAGCTGGGCCCAGTAGCTCCCCTGGCCACTTCCTCTGTCTAGCTTGGTTGTGGGGATGAAGGGTTTGGAGTTGGGAGATGGGATAGAGAATTTAGGAATGGGAGCAAGAATATTAGG
>NC_045446.1:106798503-106913548 GCF_002776525.5 Piliocolobus tephrosceles | reverse complement strand
GTGGCTCATGCCTATAATCCCAACACTTTGGGAGGCCAAGGCAGGAAGATTGCTTGAGGCCAAGAGTTCGAGACCAGCCTGGGCAACATAGCGAGATGCTGTTTCTACAGAAAATAAAAATATTAGTGGGGTGCGGTGGTACACGCCTGTAGTCCCAGCTATATGCGAAGCTGAAGCAGGAGGATCGCTGGAACCCAGGAGTTCAAGGCTGCAGTGAGCTATGATCTTACCACTGCACTCCAGCCTGGGCGACAAAGGGAGACCTTGTCTCAAGAAAAAAAAAAAAAGAAAAGAGTTGGGAAACCCTTATCTGCACTGAATGGGAGCCCTTTCCTATCTCTACCTCCTTTTCCCAACAACCACACCCTCAAAAGTAACTTTTGTTATCTTTGTCTCTGTTCTCCAGACATTCTGTTAGGAGGCCAGGACCTGCCCTACTACTGGGTCCCTCTCTAGTCAAAGATTCAGCTGTAGCAAGGGAAGGGTCTACCTGAGAGACCTGTTCTGAGGCCCAGCCCTGTACCTTCCCCCCATAACAACTTTGAACTCAGTCTCTAGCTTCTTTTTTAAAAATTATTATTTTTTGTTTTTTAGAGATGGGTTCTCACTCAGTCACCTAGGCTGGAGCGCAGTGGCACAGTCAGAGCTCACTATAACCTTGAACTCCTGTGCTCAAGCAATCTTCCTCCTGGACCTCCCAAGTAACTGGCGCTCTGGGTGCACACCACTGGCCCCAGCTTAAACTCACTCTCCAACCCACTTCCCTTTCCCATCCCACTTCCAGGTGACCACTGACTGGGACCTTCAGAAGGGCACTGGCTGCACCGAGGGCCACACAGGGACCTCAGCTGCAGCGCCTCTAGCAGCTGGCATGATAGCCTTAATGCTGCAGGTGCGGCCCTGCCTCACGTGGCGTGACGTCCAGCACATCATTGTCTTCACCGCCACCCGGGTGAGATACCACCAGGTAGACAAGTGGCCTGGTCCAGGCTGCTCCAGAGTTTGGGTGTCGGGTGGCTTTAGATTCTCAATGTCCCAAGTGTTCGATACTAAGCCTCTTTCAGAATCCCTTTCAGAGTGGCATATGTAAAGAACAGGTGTGGGGACCCCACAAAGACCACAGGCGGCCTAAACTCATTTTATCTGCAAAGGAGAGCTCTGGCTGTGCCTCCTGGCCCCTCTCTAGAAGCAAGCCACTGGGGTGGTGACATCATGGGCTTTGACCTTTTGTCCCAGCTTCCCTTGGGGAATCCATTCCCAGTAGCCACAGTGGGAGAGCATGGACTGGATCAGCCGGCAGAGCAAGCAGGGAAACCAGAGTTAGATTGTTGAGACTACACTGGCAATGCAAGAGACTAACCAGGACCTCTGTCCTTTCAGTACGAGGATCGCCGTGCGGAGTGGGTCACCAACGAGGCAGGCTTCAGCCATAGCCACCAGCACGGTTTCGGCCTGCTCAATGCTTGGAGGCTCGTGAATGCAGCCAAGGTGAACAGGTGTTGGCAGGGCAGGGTGCCCTGTGTGGAGTGACCAAGGGTCGGGGCTGAATGCCCAAAACATTGCCTGGGATATCATAGGTGCCTAGTAAATATTCGTTCAGTTCATTGATTTAACCACTTCAACCTTCATCCCAGCTGACATCCATTTTACAAATGAGAAAGCAGGCTCAGTGCTATCACTGAAGTTTCCAAACTACTAATAGAGTAAATGGGACCTGAGTATGCATGGGACTCAGGATGCTCTGGTTCCCCTCCTCCACCCTGGACACAGCCATTTCCTCTGGTTCCTTAACTAGGGGCTGTACGTAGCATTCCAGCGAGCAAGAAGGAGCCGAGGGCTGAAGGAAGGTGATGAGGAGTGGAAAAATAAAGACAGCTAAACCTTCAAGATCGTATTGACAAGGGCGTGTGTGTTTGTGAGAATGTGGTGGGTGTGATCATTCTTGTTGTTGATTTGCCATCGCCTCCTTTCCTTTCACAGATCTGGACCTCTGTCCCTTACTTAGCATCCTACGTCAGTCCCATGTTACAAGAAAACCAGGCGATTCCGCAGTCCCCCCGTTCCCTGGAGGTTCTGTGGAATGGTAAGTAATCAGCACAAAGTGGGTTAATCTTAGGCCTGAGGTTTGGGGCCGGGTGACAAGGAAGTTAAACTCGTCCTCCCTGCCAGATTCTACCCCCTTTCGGAGCTGAGCTCCAGCCAAACCTGTGGAGTTTTCTTTGACCATTTTAGGACATGTTACTGCTTCTGAGTTGGCTGCCCCGGCTGCTTAAACAAGACCTTTCTCCTGGGTTCCTAGTAGTGAAAAGGAGCAGCAGAGCAACTGAGGAGGAAGGCGGGTGGAAGGCATGGGACTAGGGCTTGGGGAGGTGAGGCGAGACCGGGGCAGGAGCTCAGAGAAGCTCCGGTGGCTTCCATGCTAGGATCTTGCCAGAGAACTCTGGTCAGTCCTTTGGTGTCCAGATGAAGTAAAGGAGTTTGGCATTTCTTCCTTTGATTCTCAGGCTTACCTAATAGAGTCAGATGCGGTCTGCTGGGGATGGACAGAGGGTCTGTAGAAGTCTCCTAGGCTTTAGTGACCCATCATCTGCCTCCACCTCCGTGGTGCCCAGGGTGAACCAGGACTGTCTGAAGAGGGTGCATCCTCTAAGCCAGCAACCTGGTTTTATGTTGAGCGAAGAGGCGGACGGCCCCCCTAGAGGAGACTGTGGCTGGATCAGGATGCTTGTGCTAGAGGATGCCCTGTCTGCACATTTGCCAGCGTTTTCCCTACCCCCAGCTCCTTGGGGGATTCTTTTTCCGTGAGTCATTCGCTACTTTTTGCAGAGGAAGCATGCTATGCCTAGTGCCCAAACCAGAACTGTCTTCACTTTTTCTGTCCTCCTAGAAAGTGATCAATCGAGAGCCATGGCAGGAGAAGGGATGGCCAGAGAAGGTTACTCAGAAGGGAGGGTGAGGGGTAGCTTCCCTCGGGTGGAGGTTGCACTGAGAAGAACTGAGTTTTCTCTCTCCTAACCACGTACAGCACTTGCCCAATTTCCCTCCGCATGGAATGAAACCCCTGGGCCAGTCACTTCATTTTCCGTAAAAGGAATGTTATCTTGGAAAGGGCATAAGGCATCAGCCAAGTCAGAGAAGTTCAGACACATTTCCAGGAATGCAGTTCGTTTGGAACCCCCTGGCTTTGCGCTTGCGTGTCTTAGAGATGGTGTGCCTTCAACTTCACCTTCCATCCATGGCTCTTTCCCGTCGCATCTGTCAAATGAGGGCAGTGACTTAAAAGAGTAATATGTTCTCCCCAGCTTCGTCATCCTCTGCTTCCAGCTGACCGGGCGATGTTGCCACGGAATGTCTACCCTAGGCATTGAGGCATCTGGCAACTGCTTGCTTGTCACTAAAAAGTAAGAGAAAGAAGGACAGATTGCCTGGGTGGAGAAGAGTGGGAGGTGGCCTAGTGGAGAAAGCAGGATTAACAGAAGGGAGGGAAAGATTTAGGGAGTTTGGCTAATGGAGCCCTTTACCTATTGGAAGGGCAGCAAGCAAAAGTTTTACTAGAGTTTTCCCTACCCCCAGCTCCTTGGGGGAGTTTCTTCTTTTTTGCCTTGAGTAATTTTGACATGCAGAGTTATTCACAACTTTTTGCAAAGTACTATTTTCATTGGCTTTTCAGAGCCAGTGAAGTTGTCTTCTCCTCCAACACGACCACATTTTCCTCTGAGCAGACAAAACAGGTCGAATAAGTTTGTGGGCTTGCTTAGAGGTTGAAGGAAATAAGTCCAGTTAAAATGAGAGTTGAACCAGGTACCCTGGCTCATGCCTGTAATCCTAGCACTTTGGGAACTTTGGGAAGCCAAGGTGGGTGGATCACCTGAGGTCAGGAGTTTGAGACCAGCCTAACCAACATGGTGAAACCCCATCTCCACTAAAAATACAAAATTAGCCGGGTGTGGTGGCACGTGCCTATAATCCCAGCTACTCGGGAGGCTGAGGCAGGAGAATCACTTGAACCCGGGAGGCAGAGGTTGCCGTGAGCTGAGATCGCGAGATTGCGCCACTGTACTCCAGCCTGTGTGACAAAGTGAGACTCTTTCTCAAAAAAAAAAAAAAAAAAAGTTGAGCAGCTCAGTCCCAGGCAGTCAACCGCTTTGGCAGCCAAGTTATGGTTGTTTTCCTCCAGGACCTGGTTGATTCAGTGTCTGAGGGCTAGTGAGTTAACTTTTTCTTTTTTTTTTTTTGAGACAGAGTCTCACTCTGTCACCCAGGCTGGAGTGTAGTGGCGCGATCTTGGCTCACTGCAAGCTCCGCCTCCTGGGTTTACGCCATTCTCCTGCCTCAGCCTCGAGTAGCTGGGACTACAGGCGCCCACCACCACGCCCTGCTAATTTTTGTTTTTGTATTTTTAGTAGAGACAGGGTTTCACCGTGTTAGCCAGGAGGATGGTCTCGATCTCCTGACCTCGTGATCCGCCCGCCTCGGCCTCCCAAAGTGCTGGGATTACAGGCGTGAGCCACCGCGCCCGGCCGAGAGTGAACTTTTTATAAAGCAGAGGGAGCTGAACATCCCTGAGATAAAAGAGGAGGTGAAATGCCTCTAAGACTCTAGAGTAGCATTGTCCCAAAGAGTTTTCTGCAGTGATGGAATTGTTCTATGTCCATGCTGCTCAGTTCAGTGGTCACTAGCCATCTGAGTCTGTTGAACATTTAAAACGTGACCAGTTGGCCAGGCATGGTGGCTCACACCTGTAATCCCTTTGGGAAGACGAGGCGGGAGCATTGTTTACTCTCATGAGTTCAAGACCAGGCTGAACAACACAGTGAGACCCTATCTCTACAAAAAATAAAATTAGCCAGGTGTGGTGGTGCATGCCTCCTGGGAGGCTGAGGCGGAAGGATTGCTTGAGCCCAGGATGTCAAGGCTGCAGTAAGCCATGGTTGCACTACTGCACCCTCTATGCTGGGTGACAGAGCAAGACCTTGTCTCAAAAATAATAGTAGGCTAGGTGCGGTAGCTCATACCCAGCCTATATTCCCAGCACTGTGGGAGGCCAAGAGGGGCACAGATCACTTGAGGTCAGGAGTTCAAGACCGGCCTGGCCAACATGGTGAAACCCCAACTCTATTTAAAAAAAAAAAAAAAAAAAATACAAAAAATTGGCCGGCCGCGGTGGCTCACGCCTGTAAGCCCAGCACTTTGGGAGGCCGAGACGGGCGGATCACGAGGGTCAGGAGATCGAGACCATCCTGGCTAACACGGTGAAACCCCGTCTCTACTAAAAATACAAAAAACTAGCCGGGCGAGGTGGCGGGCGCCTGTAGTCCCAGCTACTCCGGAGGCTGAGGCAGGAGAATGGCGTAAACCCGGGAGGCGGAGCTTGCAGTGAGCTGAGATCTGGCCACTGCACTCCAGCTCGGGCGACAGAGCAAGACTCCGTCTCAAAAGAAAAATAAATAAATAAATAAATAAATAAAAAATAAAAAAAAAATACAAAAATTGGCCGGCCGCGGTGGCTCACGCCTGTAAGCCCAGCACTATGGGAGGCCGAGACGGGCGGATCACGAGGTCAGGAGATGGAGACCATCCTGGCTAACACAATGAAACCCCGTCTCTACTAAAAATGCAAAAAATTAGCCGGGCGTGGTGATGGGCGCCTGCAGTCCCAGCTACTCGAGAGGCTGAGGCAGGAGAATGGCGTGAACCCGGGAGGCGGAGCTTGCAGTGCCCTGAGATAGTGCCACTACACTCCAGCCTGGGCAACAGAGCGAGACTCTGTCTCAAAAAAAAAAAAAATTAGCCAGGCATGGTGGCACATGCCTGTAGTCCCAGCTATTCAAGAGGCTGAGGCAGGGTAATTGCTTGAACCTGGGAGGCAGAGGTTGCAGCCAGCTGAGATTGTGCCATTGCACTCCAGCCTGGATGATAGAGTAAGACTCCATCTCAAATAATAATAATAATAATAAGGCGACCGGGCGCGGTGGCTCAAGCCTGTAATCCCAGCACTTTGGGAGGCTGAGACGGGCGGATCACGAGGTCAGGAGATCGAGACCATCCTGGCTAACACTGTGAAACCCGGTCTCTACTAAAAAATACAAAAAACTAGCCGGGCGAGGTGGCGGGCGCCTGTAGTCCCAGCTACTCGGGAGGCTGAGGCAGGAGAATGGCGTAAACCCAGGAGGCGGAGCTTGCAGTGAGCTGAGATCCGGCCACTGCACTCCAGCCAGGGGAACAGAGCGACCCTCCTCTCAAAAAAAAAAAAAAAAAAAAATACAAAAAACTAGCCGAGCGAGGTGGCGGCGCCTGTAGTCCCAGCTACTCAGGAGGCTGAGGCAGGAGAATGGCGTAAACCCGGGAGGCGGGGCTTGCAGTGAGCTGAGATCCGGCCACTGCACTCCAGCCTGGGCGACAGAGCGAGACTCCGTCTCAAAAAAAAAAAAAAATAATAATAATAATAATAATAAGGCTAATATGACTAAGGAGCTAAATTTTAGTTTTATTATACTTCATTTTAATTTAGATAGTCATATGTGGCTACAGGCTGCCATATTGAGAAGTGCTGCTAAAAAGCAAGACAGATCTTCATCTCTCCCCACTGACAGGAGGTGATGAGGGAGAGGGGATTGGGGCCCCTTGGGTTTTTTAGATCTGACGCTGGTCTGAAGTCTCTACCTGAGGGTAGGAAGGAGAGTGGGGCTCAGAGTCTGTGATGAGAAGGTACCTGAACTCCCACTTGCATCTCTCCTTTTGTTGTTGTTTGCAGTCTTGAGGATACTGGCTAAGCCTCTGCCTACGCAGTGAGTCCTGTTTCTTCTCCTCTCCAGGTCTTCCCTCTTTAACCAGCATTTCCCTCTCTGCTGATTCTTCCTTTCTGCTTTCAAATGCAAGTCCCTGCCGCCTCCAACCAGGAGACTTTTCAAATGCATGAACTGAAGCAATTTCTCCCCTTTCTCACACACTCCCTCTGCCACTGAAGACTTGCTTTCTTACCCATCGTGCCCCTTTCCTCACCGGTTTAGGGGTTGGTTCAGGGTTCATCCTTTTTAATATTCTTGTCGCTCTGACTCTATCAATGAGGCCTTTGTTGCAACCTCTCTCCTCCTGTAGCTTCTGTGGCCTTCTTGGCTCCATAGCTCTCCTCTGCCCTCTCTGCCTGAGGCACTTGTTTTGTACTCCCGAACTGTGAGTGTCTTCTAAGGCTTGTTTCCTGACTTTTTCCTCACTCTACATCATCCTCCTCGACAGTGCAGCTGTGTTTATGACCTTAGCTACCACTTCTCCGCAAATGAGTCCTCAACCTAAATCTCTTATTCTGATCCTTCACCAGTGGAAAGGATAAGAAACTAGAGCATAGCTTCCATAAGATTATGGGCAAATAGTCCAGGCACGGTGGCTTACGCATGTAATCACAGCACTTTGGGAGGCCGAGGTGGGCAGATCATGAGGTCAGGAAATCGAGACCATCCTGACTAACACAGTGAAACCCCGTCTCTACTAAAAATACAAAAAATTAGCCGGGCGTGGTGATGGGCACCTCTAGTCCCAGCTACTCGGGAGGCTGAGGCAGGAGAATGGCGTGAATCCGGAAGGTGGAGCTTGCAGTGAGCTGAGATCATGCTGCTGCACTCCAACCTGGGCGACAGAGCAAGACTCCATCTCAAAAAAAAAAAAGAAAAACATTCCAATTTACTAAAGGCCAAATAATAAGATGCTTTTTATGTGCCAAGCAGTGTTCTCAGCATTAGCTCATTTAATGCACTGACTCATTTAGTTCTGGTAGAGAGAGTACTAGTGTACTCATTTGCACTGCCACCCAAGTCCCCATCCACACCAAGAAGTAAATGGATGTAGCATGCCACTATGTACACTGCGAACACAGACAAGCACTCCTTTTGGGATTCTTCTCCTTTTGGGATTCTATTCTCTTCCATAACATGTCATTTCTCTCCTGTAAGCCCCTTCTCTGCCACATCAGTGCTCCCCTCTCACTATACCATGAATATTTTCCATCATCTTTCTGTTCCTAAATCACTGTGTGCTGTTGATGTTGCATCAATGCATTACACTTACCATGTACAGAATTTTAGATCTCACTATCACCTCTCAAAAGCTGGCTTGCTTTCTAAGATTTTCCCGTTTATGTCAGTGCCTTCACCATTCCCTAGGCCCCCAAACTTGAAACTCAAGAGTTTTTCATCCCTTTATATCCCTCGCCTCTCCCCAGGTCTTCCCCAACCCTTTCCCTTGCAATTTAATCTTTTTGTTTTTTTCTGTGAAATATCTCTCAATCAACTTATTCATTCTACTAATATTCGAGGCCTACTTCATCCCAGGCACTGTATTAAGACACTGTTCCTGCCTTCAACAAGCTCCCAACCTGGTAGGGAAGACAGTCAGGTTTACAGGCATGGTGCAGTGTTGTAGGCACTGCAACAGGGACAACACAGGTGCTCTGAGAGCACAGCAGAGATGTCTCCTGCTGCTAGGGAAGAAAGGGAAGGCTTCTCAAAGAAACTGGTGGCGGGGTACAGTGGCTCATGCCTCTAATCCCAGCACTTTGGGAGGCTGAGGCAGGCAGATCGCTTGAGCTCATGAGTTCGAGACCAGCCTCGCCAACATGGCAAAACCTTGTCTCTGCAAAAAAATACAGAAATTAGCTGGGCATGGTGGTGCACACTTATAGTTCCCAGCTACTAGGGAGGCTGAGGTGGGAGTATGGCTTGAGCCTGGGAGGCAGAGGTTGCCGTGAGCTGAGATCATACCACTGCACTCCAGTCTGGCGACAAAGCAAGACTCTGTTTAAAAAAAAAAAAAAAAAAAAAAAACTGTGATGTAATTACTTTGTGAAGACAATTAGGGAAAAGGTGTGGGCATGATTTGTTAAATTCTCATCTGCCATAATTGAAAGTCAATACATAATGTCTCAAATTGATAAGCCATGAAATATCCATGACACTTACTGTTTAGAAACACGAAAGTAGATGCCAGAAGAAAACAATTAAAAACAAGTTTAAAAAGTTTGCTTCTGGGGAGTAGATCACAAAGGTGGTAGGGAATTGTTTTTTTCATTATAAGCACTCTAGCACCAACTTACATTTAAATTCTTGTATACTATTTTGATAGAAAAAAAATGTCAGGGACAATTGGGAAGGTAAGAAGTAGCCATAGTGAGTCTAAACAGTTTTCTCAAGAATTTTGACAATAAAGGAAAATAAATAATGTCTAACGCGTATGTAGCCTTAACATTAGCTAGGTACCATTCTGAACGCGTTAGGTATATTAACTATTTAATCCTCGTCTCAACCCTATGAAGTAGGTACTATTACTGGCCCCATTTTACAGATGAGGAAACAGTTCTCCCAGCTAATAAGTGGCAGAGCGGGGATTAGAACCCAAGCCGGGTGGCTCCAGAGCCCATGCTCTTAACACTGGTAGGTGGAAGAAAGTGAAGAGTTGAGAAAGGGTTTATTTGTTTTTGTTTTTCATTTGTAGTAGGAAAGGCGCTAGTAAAAAGGTCCAGCCGAGAAGATGGATAACGAGGCTGAGCCAGTGTTTGACTTTTGTCAAACATTGCTGTGAAAGGACAGAAGGCGAAGGGAGCTTGAGAATGCAAACACACATGTTGGATGAGCCGTGGAATCTCAGCCAGTTAGGAGAAAGGAACTTGAGGGGTTGTGGGAAAATGAGGGGGTCAAGAAGAGAGTGGTGAAAGTGGAAGGGAGAGGTTGTTTTCAAAGAAACGGGACATTGCCTTTGACGAGGTGACAGATGGAATTATGGAAAATGAGGCTGGGCATGGTGGCTCGTGCCTGTAATCCCAGCACTTTGGGAGGCCAGGGCAGGTGGATCACCTGAGGTCAGGAGTTTGAGACCAGCCTGGCCAACACAGTGAAACCCCCTCTCTACGAAAACTACAAAAAATTAACTGGGCATGTTGTCATGCACCTGTAATCCCAGCTACTTGGGAGGCTGAGGCAGGAGACTCGCTTGAACCCAGGAGGCAGAGGTTGCAGTGAGCCAAGCATCTAGCCACTGTACTCCAGCCTGGGTGACAGAGCTAGACTCTGTCTCAAAAAACAAACAAACAAACAAACAAAAACCCCTGTCCTTGCTCAATCATCTATAGTAGCTCTTAGTTGCTTATTTAAAACAAAAATCTTTAAAGCCCTTCCCACCCTAGGTTATCTAGTCCCTACTTTCAGTACCTCTCTGAGCTACTGTGTCTGTAAAATGAAGGTATTGCACTCTGCCTTGCATATTGGAGTAATTTTTTTTTTTTTTTTTTTTTTTTTTGGAGACAGGATCTCACTCTGTTGCCCAGGCTAGAGTATAGAGGCACAATCACAGTTCATTGCAGCCTCCTTCTTCCAGGCTCAAACCATCCTCTCACACTCAACTTCCTGAGTAGCTGGGACCACAGGTGCTTACCACTATATCCAGATAATTTTTAAATTTTTAGTAGAGATGATGTCTCCCAGGCTAAAGCGGTCCTCCTGCCTCAGCCTCCCAAAGTGCTGGGATTACAGGAGTGAGCCACCATGCCTAGCCTGGAATAAATTAATGGAAGAAAGGGTGCTTAAAAAGAATTGTTCTCGGCCAGGTGTAGTGATTCATGCCTGTAATCCCAGCACTTTGGGAGGTCGAGGCGGGTGGATCATGAGGTCAAGAGATCGAGACCATCCTGGCCAACATGGTGAAACCCCATCTCTACTAAAAATACAAAAATTAGGTGGCCGTGGTGGCGAGCACCTATAGTCCCAGCTACTTGGGAAGCTAAGGCAGGAGAATCGCTTAAACCCAGAAGACAGGTTGCAGTGAGCCGCCAAGATCATGCCACTGCACTCCAGCCTGGCGACAGAGAGAGACTCTGCCTCAAAACAAAACAAAGAAAAAAAAAAAGAATCGTTCTCATTACAGCCTAATTTCTTAATAGTCTCCAATTGAGTCTTCCACTTCAGTAGTTTTTTTTTCTTTTTTTTTTTTTAATAATTGTAGATTTACAGGAGGTTTCAAAGAAATGTACAAGGGAAGTTCCATGCACCCTTCTCCCAATCTTAATGTTTCACACAATTAAAGTATAATATCAAAACCAAGAAATAGACATTGGTACAATCCATAGCATTTATTCAGAGTTCACCAGATATACATGCTGTCAATATTTATATCTGCGCGTGTGTAGCTGTATGCAATTTTATCACATGTGGCCTTGTATAACTACCACCACAAACAATATCTGGAACCATTCCATTATCACAAGACTCCTTTGTGTTACCCCTTTCTGGCGACACCCATCCCCTCCCTTGTCCCTGGCCTCTGGCATCCATTATCTGTTCTCTATCTCTGCAGGTATGTTACTTCAATTAACATCACGTAAATGGAATTGTGTGCTACGCGTCATTTTTCTTTCTTTTTTTCTTTGAGACAGAGTCTTGTTCTGTTGCCCAGGCTGGAGTGTGGTGGCATGAGCATGGCTCACTGCAGCCTCCACCTTCCAGGCTCAAGCGATCCTCCCACCTCACCCTCCCCGGTAGTGGGACCACAGGTGCACACCACCACACCCGGCTATATGCTTCTTTCGAGGTTGTCTTCACTCACATAATTTCATTGAAATATATCCACCAGCATTTTAAAAAAATTAACTGTGCATAGTCTTCAGTGAGATGTGTGCATTTTCACCCATCTTTGTTCACGCCTTTTCCACTGCCTGCAATGCCCTCTACCAACCCTCTCTACCAATCTGTATTCATTTCCTTCATTATAGCTCACTGCTGTGTGCCTAAAACCATCAGACTTATTTCTCTTCCCTTATCAGTTATGTATGTTTCCCATACCATATCATTTTCCACTTGCAGGTAGAAGACAGGGACCATGCCTATCTTATCTTTATATTCCCAGCATCTAGTACAGTGCCTGAAGTATAGGAGGGATCCAGTAAATAATTTTTTGGATGTATGAATGATTGAAGTTGCTCTACTGGATTCTTACATTGTGTCTTGGGTATGTGCTGTCTTCCCAACTAGACTCGAAGCTATGTTGTAAACTTGAGAGCAGAAACTCCATTCCATTTACTAGTACAGGCGAGGTCCCAGTTAGGGTTGCCGTAGACATGTGTATGTGGCTTCAGTGAGCGTGTGTCTTTGTGTACATGGGGGTGAAGTGAAGGCATAGTTGGGGGCTGGTTTCCCAGCTGCCCAGCCTGACTTTCCACAGTCAGCAGGATGGATCTGGAGATGTCGGGGCTGAAGACCCTGGAGCACGTGGCAGTGACAGTCTCCATCACTCACCCACGGCGCGGCAGCTTGGAACTGAAGTTGTTCTGCCCCAGCGGCATGATGTCCCTCATCGGCGCCCCCCGCAGCATGGACTCGTACGTACACCCACCCAAGACCTGAGCAACCTTTGCAGCAAGGGCCTTTCCAAGGAAAAGAAATGTGGGAAGTGAATCCTGGCACTGTCCTAAACTACTGTGGCACTGGCTATCCCTGGCGGCTGGAAGCCTTTCATCACATGCCTTCTTCAAGTGCTAGGCCCTGCACCTCACATACACGTTCTCTAATCCTTCTAAGAATCCCGTAGATTAGACTTTGTAACCTCTTTTTACAAATGAGGAAACTGGCCGGGCATGGTGCCTCACACCGGTAATCCCAGCACTTTGGGAGGTCAAGGCAGGAGAATCACTTGAAGCCAGGAGTTCAAGACCAGCCTGGGCAACAAAGTGAGACCCTCTCTACAAAGAATTTAAAGATTAGCCGAGCATGGTGGTATATGCCTATAGTCCCAGCAGCTCAGGAGACTGCAGTGGGAGGATCACTTGAGCCCAGGAAGTCAAGGCTGCAGTGAGCGGTGATCATGCCACTGCACTCCAGCTTGGGTAACAGAGTGAGACCCTGTCTCTAAAAAAAAAAAGAGGAAACAAGTCATGGAGCTAGTAAGTGCCCAAGAGAATAAGAATAAACCTAGATCCATGGGATTCCAAGCCTGTGCACACCCCGTGCTTGCTTTTTCCACCACACCACGTTAACACAAGTTCCTCCTTCCATGAGACCCCAGGGGCAAGGGGCACCTGAGAACCCCTCGGGGCACCCTCCCAAGTTTCCATGGCTACTGCAGGAAGAAAGTGTTGCTGGGGGAAGGTCAGCTCTCTGGCCCACGCCTTCCACCTGTTTCTGCTGTGTTCTTTCCTCAGGGACCCCAACGGCTTCAATGACTGGACCTTCTCCACTGTGCGATGCTGGGGGGAGAGAGCCCGGGGGACCTACAGGCTTGTCGTCAGGGATGTCGGTGAGCCTCGTGCCCTCGCAGCAGGCCCTGCCTTTCCTGCTTGTTATCTGGTCCCTCTGCATCTCAGAGTCCCCACAGAAAGTGTCCCGTGTGCAATATATAGGGTTGCCACTGGACCAAGAGGGTTGATGCCAAGAGTGTGCCCCATCCTTGAAATGGGCATTGCTATCTGAAACTGTTCATTTATACTGCCTCTCATATTCCTTGGAGGAGTGACCCACCCATTTTTCCTAGGATAGCAACAAAAAGTCCTTGTTGAAACCACATTTCAATTCCTTTTACGTGTAACCATCCTTCGGCCAGCCCCGGTAGGCAGGTAAGGGCAGGACTCATTTCACCATTTTTTTTTAAACTGGCCCAGAGGTTTGAGGTGACTTGTGGAAGGTCACCATAAGTGAAGGCCACAATATCCATGAATTTTGAATATCTTTACTATCAGCGTATAGACTGGAAATTGAGCTCAATCCTCCCATCCTCCAGTCAAGTTAGACATTCCCTAGGCCAGTGGTTTTCAAAGCTTTCTTTAATTTGGTAGAAAGACATTTTTTCCAAGCAGAATCCCAGCTGAACCCCCAAAATATGGGAGAGAAAAGCAAGACTCTGCTCTGGAGTACAATCTTTCAACCTTTTCCATCCCTAGGGGCCCCCAGTGAGGCTCTTCTGCAGACCCTGGGGTCAGTGGGACAGAGTGAGGCAGCTCCTAGAGCAGACCATGTGGCCTGAGCCCCTTTGGGTGGCAGGGTGGGCAGGGCCTCTGCTGTTTGGCATGGCTGACAGAGGGGCGTGGCTCACGAGCTGCCCCTTGCTGCCCTAGGGGATGAGTCATTCCAGGTTGGCATCCTCCGGCAATGGCAGCTGACCCTATATGGCTCTGTGTGGAGTCCAGTAGACATCAGGGACAGACAAAGGTGGGTAAAGCTGCATGTGTCAGATGGAAGGCCACTCACAGGGGAAGGGCCGCCTAGGGAGCCCATCGCCCTCTGAACCCAGCTGTGTTTCCCAGCTCCAGCCTCAAGCCGGGAGACGGAGCCCTGGGCTGGGAACTCACAGTCTGGGCCTCTCCTTTCTGCTGTGGGGCTTCCCTGTCTTCAGCTGTAGGAGGGGAAGATGGGTGAGGGCAGATGGTACAGGAACCACAGTCAGTGGGGCATCCTCATCTCTTTTCTTCTCCACAGCCTGCTAGAGAGTGCCATGAGTGGAAAATACCTGCATGATGACTTCGCCCTGCCCTGCCCACCGGGGCTGAAAATTCCTGAGGAAGATGGTTACGCCATCACTCCCAACACCCTCAAGGTACTAGGGCCAAGACTCAAGCTGCGGGTAGACGGGACTGTCCTGTCTTGGGGATGGAGTTCTTAGCGTGCTTCTCAGGGTGACCCGCGTGGCGAAGGACTGGGAGGACCTGGGTCCCAGCAGTGGTTTCGTAGCATTGCTCCTACCCTGCTAGCCTAACTCTTATAGGACAGGTCTTTTCGGGGGAGTGGGGAGGGGGAAGAGTTTGTGTGAAAAAGGCAGTCCCTAGAAGGAAAAAGACTTCCTGAGCTCATTGTCCTGGGCTGAGAAAGGCTGTAGGCTTCGGGAAACAGTGCCTCACGTAGGTACTTGCCTCAACCCCAGACCCTGGTGCTGGTAGGCTGTTTCACCGTCTTCTGGACTGTTTACTACATGCTGGAAGTATATTTGAGCCAGAGGAATGTGGCTTCCAACCAAGTTTGTAGGAGTGGACCGTGCCACTGGCCCCATCGGAGCCGGAAAGCCAAGGAGGAAGGGACAGAGCTAGAATCAGTGCCACTCTGCAGCAGGAAGGATCCAGACGAAGTGGAAACAGAGAGCAGGGGCCCTTCCACCACCTCTGACCTCCTTGTCCCAGACCTGCTGGAGCAAGGGGACTGGAGCCTGTCTCAGAACAAGAGCGCCCTGGACTGCCCTCATCAGCACCGAGACCTACTGCACGGGAAGGAGGAGCAGATCTGCTGACCTCAGGGCCTGACAGTGTGGGACAGGCTCTTCTTTCCCAAAATTAGGGAGCTCTTGAGAGAAAGCAGCCCTGATGCTTACATCTGGAATCTGAGGCATCCTCTGACGCCACTCAAAGAGGGTGAGGGCCTTCTTAAGATACAAATGGCAGAGGATTGCTGCCAGAGAAGTCTGGTCAGAGCACAGGGTCTTCCTCCAGCCAAACGGGAACTTCGGTGAGAAGGTGTTGGACAGGGGATTGGTGCCCCCTGTGGGTTGCCTCCATCCTCATCTCTCTTGGGCCAAGCCGGTTGCCTAGGTTCCCCACACATGGGGGACCCCCACCCACACATGAGTTAAGAAGATGCCTGACATAGCCAGGAGCGCATCTCAATGGAAACGTCACTGGGGTCACTTGGGAAGAGGACTTTGGGGTAGAGGCTGGGAGGAGCCCCTGGACATGCCTGTCCTGAAAGCGGCTACCTCCATCATCCATTCCCAAGATGCCTGATCAGAAGCCAACCTTGAATGAACCCCTGGCTCCTTCACCTCTGCCCCCACGATTGGTATGATGCTGCTGGCACAGCTGGGATACACACGGCTCCCCCAGGCCTGAGCTGCTTCACTAGGGAATCCTGCGGCAGGACTGCAGAGCAGATGGCAGACGCGCGTGTTGGAGGAGAGAGCCTTGGGAGCCACCGCCACTCCAGTCCTGCCACCACCCTGTCTTCCTCTGCAAGTGCTCAGGGAAATGGCCTTCCCGCCGGAGGCCAACTATCTGCCTGACAGGCTGTGACTCTTCTCTCAACCTTGGCCTTCTCCCCTCTTCTGAGCTAGTTGGTTGAATTTATTTTAATGCTTAAGATTTGTTTTTCTCTTCTTACAGCAACATTTTCTTGAATTTTTTTCTGCACAGCTTTTCCAAAATAAAAACCTTCCAAACAATTCTGCCACTTGCAGTCTCTCCTTTCCTCTGTCTCCCCAAAATCGCTGCGCACTGCTGAGTGGCTCCTTTTTCCCTTCGGTCCCCAAGATTTACTCTCCTGTTCTTCTATGGCCTGTTTCCTCTGAGAATCTGACCCCCCCAGAATCTTGGCACCTGAAGGGTGCCAAGCACATACAAGCCTGAGATGCCTGCCTGTCCTGTGCTCAGATCTGGAACCCTAACAGAAGTGACCAGAGCAAATCAAACTCTGCCAGCCAGGCCTGAGAAAAGATTGATGTATTTTTTTTTTTTTTTTTTTTTTTTGAGTTCCAACTCCAAAAATATTCCAGGAAAAGATAGGGGGCAGGCTGGGCTGGTTCTTCTTCAATGGGCTTTTGCTGCCAAGGAGGACAGTGGACTTAGCCCACATCCAGGCTACCCCCAGCCCGCTTCTCCCCTGCTTAGCCCAGGGAGGAGACAGTAGAGGTGGTGGGGGCAGCCCGGAGGGAGGGGCCAAGGCAGTGATGCTTTCAGATAAGAAGTTGGGCTAAGGCTGGGGGCACAGGGAGGAGCTGCCCATGTGCAGTTACTGTTGCTCAGTGACAGAGCCTCAAAGCTTGGCCAGGGCTGAAGGTACCACACAGGTGTGGGTGAGGCAGGCTAAGCGGGATGGCTGTAGCCAGGGAGCTGGGGAGGGCAGGGCTCAGGGCTGGCCCTCTCCCCTCTAACTGATGATCTGCCGAGGTCGTCCGTAGCCTGTCATGCCGGCCTGGGAGGCCCCTCTGTTGGTGCCCATCTGAAGGCCAATGACATGCTTTCCCTCCTGCAGCTGGCTCTCTGTGAATTCCCTCTTATGCTCCTGTGCTTTCCTAGAAAAGGAGGAACCAGGATAAAGACTTGCTAGAACTGCGTGTTTTCCACCTGTTTTCTGATCCCTCTGTTACATCCTAGCTCGATCCCATTGCCTTCCTGTTTCACGTTTTTTCCCTAATCTAGCTTGCCTCATAGGCTAGGGAAACTGAGCGCAGGAGGGTGGAAAGGGAGGGGTCAAGGAGTATTAAGGACCTGTTATTCCCGATCTCAGACCCCCACTTCATCCCTTCTTGGCTATCTGCTTCCCCTTATCCTTCCCGCAAGCTCCTTAGCACAAGCTGCCTCCCAGCCCATGTGGAGACACAAGCTCCCTGGGGGCCACATACTTCATAAACCAGTTGGGATCTCCGCGGTAGTGCCCATCATTCTTGGTGACTGCCAAGCTGCCCAAAGCCATCAGGGTCCTCTGCACTGCTGCCATGTCTTTGCCTGTGAGAAGACAGGAGAGAGGAGACGAACATCAAGAACGTATAAACAAGACTCCGAGCCAGGGCCTGCCCCCGTCTCTCCAAAAAAAATGGCCAACCCAGGGGCAAGAGCTGTCCCCAGTTCAAGGGAGGCCTCTCAGTGGGCCCTGTGAGCGTGGCGTGTTATTCTCGGCATATCCCATCCCTGCTGTGTGCAGGTGAGCACACCCCTAGTTGTGGCATATTCTGGTCATTCCCTCTCCCTGCCCCAGCACCCTGTCCTCCTCTCCCAACCCCTCCTTCCTCTCTACCTTCAAAGAGATCAACAGTCTGGAACATGTCAGTCTTGATCACCCCATAGTCCTCAGCCGCCTTCAGGAACTGAGCCACCTGCTCCATCTGCTTGAAGACCATGGAGGGCGGGTTCTCGGGCACCTTCACCGGCTTGGAGCCATCGGGGTACAGGCTGTTCACCAGCTTGCTCAGAATCTACCAGGCATAGGGCATAGGACGCAGCTTAGCACTCAGCTCAGGGATTGGTCCAGGACCCACAAGGTGGCACACCCTAGCCCCCAGCCCAGGGTGCCACTCACCACGCCATTCTTCAGCCAGACCTGGAAGCCCAAGCGCCCACGGTCTGGGCGGCCCACATCAGGGCCACACTGCACTATGATCCACTCCACCAGCCGCTCCTCCAGCTCCTCGTCGTACTTCTTCTCGATTTTGGACTGCACTTCGCGGCTCATGCCATAGGAAGGACCCTTGTTGGCCATGTTTGCGGAGAGCTAAAGCAGGCCAGGGTGGAGCAGGGAGGGGCAGAGGGTCAGAGGATGAGGGAGCAGCTCTGCTTTCACCTGTGCCAGGCAGCCTTCTAGCTCTGTGCAGGGTACCCAGCCATCCTAGACACTTGTCACAGCACTGCCCATTCAGGCCAGGCTCAGCCCCTAGTCCAGACACCTCTCTGAACTTGAACACCAGGAAACAGGATACCAGGTCTTTGGAGGTCTAGAGCAGGGGTCAGTAAACTGTTTTTGTAAAGGACAAGACAGAACATAGTTTAGGCTTTGCAGGCCATGTGGTCTCTGCTGTTGCAGTGTGAAAGCAGCCATAGACAATATGTAACGAACATGGCTTTGTTCCAATAAAACTTTATTTACAAAAGCAGACAGCAGGCTGGATTTGGCCCATGAGCGGCAGTTTGACAACCCTTGGTCTAGAACATTCTTTGCCAAGACCAGCCACAGAGCCACTGGAGAGATCTTCCAGAAACCACATTGCCCGCACAGAATACAGCCAGCTGGGGCGTTTGTCCAGCTGCAGGTGTGAGGGTTTACTGCCTCTGCCTCAAGGAACCATCACCTCCCACTCTCACCCAGAAGCTGGCCCTGGCCTGGAAGCTGGAACTCCAGAACTGCAGCTCTTTTCAGGTCAGCTCAGCTTCCAGTCTGCAGCTGAAGAGACTAAAACTTGCCCACCCCAGGCAAGGGCTAGGAAGCCACCAAAGCCCAAGAGCTCTTGGCAAAGAAGCTGCATTTCCTCAGAGGAACCAGAGACACCTGGTCTACCCACTGACTTCCCCTCATGCCCTTATGCTCTCATAAGGCTACCCTTAAGGAGTAGCCTGAGTAACCAAGAAGTCAGAGTCCCCCAGGGATCTTCCAGAGCCAACAGTCTGCCTGCCAGGGAATGGGAAGTCCGGCCCCATCCAGCAACTGCCACCCTGAGGGCCTGGGCCTGGCACTGCTCAGGAGTCCCACTCATGGAGAGGGGTGGCGGCAGGAGCAGGCCAGGCAGGTAGGTCCCTGGGCAGATGGATGGGGGTGGCTGGGAACAGGAACAGGAACCTGACCTGGCCACTAACCTGACCACAGCACCCTAGGGTGCTCCAGTGTTTGTCTGAAGAGACTTCCAAAAGAGGTACCAAAGGAAGCCGAACCCATCTCCTGGCCTCAGAGAGGTCAGAGGTTGGGAGGGACGCACTGGTCTGAGGACGGAGGCAAGAGCGCGCTCTCCCGGCCCCCCTCTGGTGAGACCCCTCCTCACCGGCACCCCACCTGCGGGAAGCAGAGCGAACGCCATCACCCCAGCGGTCCCGGCCAGCTGCCCAGCCCAGTGCCCTGCCCTTCCTTTCCCAGGGCTGACAGCCTTTCTGGGCTCCAGTTCCTCATCCGTGAAGTGGGGGTTGTGTTATCGACCTCAGAGGGCTGTGAAAATGGGACGGTGTCTGTGAACTCCCTCACATGCTGCCCAGCCCTTAGCAGAGCTCCTCGAAATGTCAGTTCTTTGCTGCCCAGAGCCAGGCTCCTGGTAATGACCAGGGAGAGAGCCTGCCTTTGACCAAGGAGTGAAAAACGGACCTAGAAATGTCAGTTCCTTGCTGCCCGCTCCAGCCTCCACCTGCTTCTCACCATCATTCCCTGGGCACGCAGCAGCGTTCACACGGACTCATCGAAGCGCCTGCCATTGGGCATCCCTCTCTCCTTGCGCCTATTTCCTTATGTGTAAAGTGGGGGCAGGACCACTTCTGAGGACCCCGTTCTCTGAGCACTGGGGATGAGGTGGGCTTCTGGCCCAGCCAGCCCTCTCCCTGCCAGTGATGCCAGAGACCTCAGAGACAGTGCTCTGTTCCACTGTTGAGCTACAAACAGCCAATCCCTCCCTTCACCCTAAGTGTCCCACACCCGCTCCCCAAACACCCAAGGACTCCTGCACAAAGAACTGTGGTCCAAACCCCCGAGCCAGCTGGGACCAGGTGATTTCGGTAGCCCTGCATCCTGGCCTCCATCCATCCCAGCCTGTCTCAGCTTTTGCACCACCATCCCAGACAGGAACCCACCTTCTGTCCCTGGCCCTGCTTCTGCCCCCACTCCACCTGCCCTCATGCCTGCCTTCCCCTCCTGCACCCCTGCTGGGCTCCCGAGGAACAGGATGGAAAGTAAAGTGTGTGTGTCCCCTACCCCCAGCTTCCAGTCTCAGGAGGATCAGAACAGACAGTACAGGTCAAAGCAGCAAGGCTAAGGGTGGCAGGTACACAACACTGCAGCCCCCAGATCTAGAGATAAGATTTGGATTTTGGTCGGAGGGAGGATGAAGCACACACCACCCCCACTCCCACCCAGCACCAGCCTCCTTCCCCTTCCTCCTCCCGGGTCAGGGTCTAGAGGTGGAGAATCCCCAGAAATCCTTTAGAGTCCTCTGATGAAGCCTCCCCAGTCCCACCTTCGAGCCAGTGGGGAGGGGGAGAGGAGGATGACTACGGGGCGGCCCACCCAGGGGCATCTCAAGACACTCCCAGGACAGCATGGACAGGCTTGGACCCTCCTGCCCTGTGGCTCCTGCCAGGGCCCCTCCCCTGAGCTGAGGTGAAAGTGGGCAGTGGAGAAAGAAAGTCCAGGGGCAAATGGGTAGGTGGCACCCCCTACCAGCAGAAGCCCAGAAACACGAGTAGAACCAGGGGACCCTGCAGGGCTGCTGTGCCCCTTCTCTCTTCCCAAATAGGAGTGAGCACATCTGGGCCTCTGAGAGGGCAGAAGCGTGGCTCCTCTCCACTCCACGGACAAACAGAGTGGCCCAGCCACATAAACGTGCGCCATCCTCACTGCTACCTTTGGAATAGTACCTCGAAAGGAAACTATGCTTTGGAAAAGACCAAGGGTCCCAGGCCTGCCCTGTCCATCACTCCAAAGCTCCTCCTTGGCAGTACCCGCCCCCTACCCCTCTGCTACAGTGCGGGTGACCTCCCACTGTCAGACAGTGGAAGCGGCTGCTTGTCGGAAGGACAGGCCTCCCATCTCCACTCTCTGCTGCCCCAGACTGTGGAATACAAGAGTTCTGTGGCCCTTCACATTGTCACAGGGCTATCGCTGCTGCTCAGGCCCTGGGGACCCGCCGGAGTGGGACACCGTGCTCCAACACAGGTGCATTCACACACTCCTCACCTCCTTGGAGGTTCTAGAGGGGTGACACACAGCAGAGCCTTGGCCTAACCAGCCGGCGTCTGCAGCCTTAAGCACACCCTGTGGATGCGGCTGACTGAGATGGGGAGCCTCCCTCTCACCCCGGTGGTTTCCACCATCAATTCCTCCGCACCAGCCAAGTCATCCCAGGCACTACAATGAGCCCAGGGCTGCCTGGTCTGAGAGAGATCCAGGACACTAGCGATCCAGCCCACTCTGCCTGGAGCTTGGGCCCCCAACGCAGGCTGAGAGGTGAGTTTTTCCCCAGCCGGGAGCTGGCGCCTGGGACCTCAGGAGAGCCTGCCTGAAATGCACCCACTGTTCCTGTCCATCTCCAGCCCAACTTCCCTCCAAGCCCCAGCCAGTGCACTCACAGGGCTTCCTCAGGGCTCGCAGGAAGGAGTGAAGACTTGTGTCTGGGCTTGGACAGACAGGATGGGGCGCTGGCTGGGTGAGGGGTTTAAAGGGCTGCCGCTGTGGTGATGTCAGCCTCCCCCGCTGGCTTGCTCCTCGGCCCCCTCCCTGCTGGAGGAAGCCGGCTCCCCTCCCCACCCCCGGCTCCCCCAGTGACTCCACACAGGCTCCATATTTGGGGAAAGACACCAAGTTGGAGCAGTCTACCGGGGCTGCCGAGACATTCTCTGCATGCTTTGGAGATGGAGCGGGCCAGGGCGGGGCATGCTGCCGGCGGGGAGCCGGCCCGGGAAAAGCCTTTTATGGACAGGACCCTGCCCGGACTTACGGCTGCTCCTACTTCACTGCTTTCTGGCCCCGAGTTTGAGAAGAGGGGGAGTTCAATAGAGTCTGGCTGGAGAGAGGGGCAAGGGGCTGGGGAGCCGGGGATCCCAGGGGTTTGTGGGGACAAACCAGCCCCCCTCTCCTCCTGGGGCTTTTAGCTCTGATAAGACATGGATCCAACCTTTCCTGAGGACCTACTCCACACCAGCCCCTCTGCAGTGCTCTCAGTGAATACTCACAGCTACATTGTGAGAGTGTAATTACATCCCCATTTTACAGATGAGGAAACTGAGGCCCCGAGTGCATCTTCCTCAAGGCCACATGGTGAATGGTGAGTGGCAGATCCTGCGCACCTCTGCCGACTCCGTGGGTGCAGGAGAGGTGGTCAGACCCACCCTTTCAATTGTACCACACTGCCCAGGTTGAGAAGACCTTTCAGTTCAGGTAGGTCTTGAGTTACATGCTTTAGGTTGGGATTTGAGGGTTCGGCAGAAGCTGTGTCCAGCTCTGGTCCCCATCCAGTGGGCAGTGTCAATAAGAGGGTCTCTAAGGCCTGGCAGGGCCTGAGACACTAACGCAGCAACACGAGGCTCAGGAGGCTGGTATCCCTTCCTCCCTTCAGGAACAGTCCCTACCAGCCTGGAAAACAGACCAGCCTCTGTCTCTCCACGGAGATGACCCACTCCCATCTTGCTTGTACCTGGCTTCAGGGATCCTGGGGAGAGACAGGAGGTTAAAAAACGTGAGACTAACAGTGGGGTCCCTGGACTGCCTGCTGTGGCACTCCCCTGCAAGGGCACCTGGTAGGGAGGACCTAACACTCTCCGCGACACACACGCCACCACACCCGGCACCACCCCAAGCCAAACAAGGCCCTAGGAGGGGGCTGCCAGGCCTGGCAGAGGAGGGACCCACCTCCGCAGCTCTGCCCACTGCAGCCAGACGCGCTGGAGCCCAGGGGAGGCACAGCCATAGCACCTCCCAGTGGCGCCTGCGGGAAGAGCAGGAAGAGGAGCGGGGCCCCGGCAAGGGGAAAAAGCCCACTCCTCCATCCCTGACCCCGCAGACCTCTGGTTGTGTTCCGAATTCACCAAATTCCTTGGCCTCCAAATCGTGGCCTCTTTAGCTGACTGAAGTCTAAATGAACCTTTCAGGGACATGTCAAAACTCTCTCCTCTTGGAACCTGCCCAGCTTCCATCAGCCTCCTGCCTCAGCCCGCATGCTCAGCAGATTACAAACGCCCCATCAGGGAGCACAGCCTGGGCCTGTGGCCTGGTGAGCTGGGGGGCACTCAGGTCAGAGGTGAAGCGAGCCTCAGTGTGGCGGGCGGGGCCAGGTGGGCAGAGACTGCTGTTCCTGGGGAGGTGAGGAGGGGTGTCTGGGGGGGGGATGGCGTGGGAAAGGCTTTTTCAGTAACCAGCCTCTATCCAGCAGGGTGCCCCGGTAAATGTTTACTGAATTAATGCTGTTGCTGGAGAGACAGGAAAAATGGGAGAATCAAGGAACTGCAGTTCCCAGTAGGGCCATGGCTTGAAGAAAGGGGAAATGGAGGCCCTTCGCCTCTCCCCTCATCCTCAACAGCTCCGCCCAGAGAGGGAGCGCAAACAAGGGGCCCAGCAACTGCGTCTGGTTGTTTATTGAATGCAAACTCATTCATAGGAAACGGAAATGCAACCACAGAATGGAAACGCTCTGAGAAAAGATCCAGACCCACCTCATCTCGCAGCCCAAGCAGAGCTATAAAAACAAGTTTGGGAGAATAAAACACATTCCCATCCCCAAGGCAGAGGCCCCACCTGAGCTCCCCCATCCTTGGCATCTGGAGCGGACCAGGTGGGACGAAGGGGCTCCAAGGACCAGGGTGGCCAGGGCGCCCAGAGCTGGGGCAACTCAGTGTAAACTCCAAGGTTTCGTAGGCATGTGTGTGCGCGACTAACAGAACTTGGCTGAAGACCGGACGGAAACTCAGAAGCCAGCCCTGGGTCCTAGAACGAGGCTAGGACTGGGCACGTAGAGGGAAACAGCGCATCCCTTCCTGAAGCCCCTTTCTAAGGCAGGCACTGGGGCGCCCGCGGCTGTGGAGGCGGCACGAGCTGAACTCTTTGTACTGTCCCTCCTTTGCCCCTGGACATTCTTGGGCAATGTCAATGGCACTGAAAGGCCCCCCAGCTGGGGCTTGGCAGGACTAAGGGCCTGGAAAGAAGGAAGGGAAGGGGTGAGGTACTTCTCCCTCCAGTCCTGGCGCTGGCATCAGTCTGGGGGCTGATAGGACAAGGAGGTGACCTCTGAATTCAGCCTCTTGAATCAGAAGGCTGTTCTCAAATTGGGCTGACCGCATTGCTAAAGAGCCAGCCCTGAGCACAGGTCAGAGGGAAGAGTACTCACTGCCCCGGGCCCCTGGCAGGCCTTAGCACCATAAGTCTGGCACCAGCTGGCCAACCCCCAAAATCTCATACCCCCATCCATCCTGGCTGACTGGAATGGGCAGTGATGACAGCCAGGGACAGCCCCAAAGAGAACTGGGGCCCTGATACAGGACAGAGATTCAGGCCCCAGACTAGGCCCTGGAGCAGGAGTATGGGAGGAAAAAGGGGCCTTAGGTCCCAGGCTGGGGCATTGTGGGGAGGAGGACGGGCAAAATGCAAGGCATGAAATGGGGAGGGTGTTCCTTCCATCCTTCCTCTTGCAGACGGACAAATGGAGAGCCACAGGACGGGGGCCCATGGAAGGCCCCAACACTGAGAAGAAAGCAGCAATTTGGCCAATGTCCAGGGGTTCCAGGGGAGCAGGCCTTCTCCTTGGCAGAGGACAGCTGCCAGCCTCCGTGCCACCCCGTGACTGTCCCAGGCCAAGCCAAGGCTAGACCTGGCTGTCCTGCTGCCATCCAGTGCTGGGCAGCGGTGCTGGGACTCATCGCCACAGCACGACAGAGTGCCCGGTCTGTGACATAAAGGAGCTCGGGGCCCCCTGAGGTGAAACGAAGGGCCCAGCTCCTGCTAGAAAACATAGATCTTGTCCCGCTGCACGGTGTCCAGGTCGTCATCCAGTGTCAGCAACACCTGGGGGGTGGACGCCAGATCAGCCACAGAGAAGGAGGCAGCTGCTACCTTCACACACCCACCCGGCTTGGCCGAGAGACCCGCTTACCAGGAAGGACCCGAACATGGCGATGGACGAGAGGAAGTGCCAGATGTCGTGGTCGTCAAAGAAGTCGAGGAGGATGCAGTCCCGGTTGTGCTCCCTTGACTCCGCAGGGGTTTTCTTGGGGAGCAACAAGAAAAACTGCCGAGTGACCCTGCTCTGCCAGGGCCAGGGCCAGACCCATCTGCCATCTTGCTCCTGGGCACCCCTCTCTCCAGCCCCAGGCAGGACAGCAGCAATTCCGACCTGTCCCTTGTCCCCACCCCTTCCCGATCTAAGAAATGGCCTTTGGTTACAAACTTCTCCCTGAGTTCACTGGCTTCTCTTCCCCTTTCTTTCACTCTTACCCTCCTTCCTTCTGATTCTCTTCCCTTGATCTAAGAGCCCAGGGTTGCAACAACCTTGAAGGCCTTCAGCTCAGGGATGGCAGAAGGCTTCTCACCCACTTCCCGGCCTTGGACTCCGCCCCTGCTCTCATCTTTCTGCAGGTTCATTGGTTTTTCCAAAGCACTACTGTCAGGTCACAGCCCTGCTCTGGGACAGGAGCCATAACCTGTGGCACTCGACGTCTTCCCTGCTCTACCCATAAGCTCTATCCCATAAGCTCATCCAGGCTGTGTCTGTCTGTGCTACATGCCGAGGCCACAGACATAACCAAGACCTGCCCCACCCTCACAGTCGGCTTGGCTCCCAAATGAGTGCATTCACTGACCTCCAAATCTGCCCCATATCATTACTAAGGTCAGAGCAGGTCTGGGCCATGGGGCTCTTCCCCATTAACCAAACCTGTTTTTTTTTTTTGTTTTTTTTTTTTTTGAGACAGAGTCTCGCTCTGTCGCCAGGCTGGAGTGCAGTGGAGAGATCTCGGCTCACTGCAACCTCCACCTCCCGGGTTCAAGCAATTCTCCTGCCTCTGCCCCCCGAGTAGCTGGGACTACAGGCACACATCATCACGCCCAGCTAATTTTTGTATTTTTACTAGAGATGGGGTTTCACCATGTAGGCCAGGATGGTGTCGATCTCTTGACCTCGTGATCCGCCCACCTCAGCCTCCCAAAGTGCCGGGATTACAGGCGTGAGCCACTGCACCCAGCCCCCCTCACCCAAGACTTTTATAGCCCAGAACAAGGCCCACTTCTTCCAGGAAGCTTTCCTGGACTCCTAACTCGGAGAGACCCCTTAGTCCTCTGTCCTCCTGCCCCGTCTTGCCTGTGCCCTTCATTTCATGTATCACATCATAAACAGCACTAAGAGTCATGCACCAATAGTCCTGCCAGCCCTCTTCGTCTAGTTTATGAGTCCCTCAGAGACCATGTCAGACTTAGTTCTGTTCCCAGAATTAAAGCCTGACAGTAGTAGGTGCCCCGCAAGGCAGAGAAGAGAGCCCAGCCTCGCTGGCTTCAAACACCAGCTGTGCCACTCACTGGCGACGTGCCCTGTGGAAGTCACTTGGCCTCTCTGAGCCTCATCTGCCTCGTAAGTAAAATGGAGCCATCTCCAGGCTGGAATTCTAGGAGGATTAACTGGGACAACTGCTATGAAAGTTCTGGCCTATGGTACGGTGTTCCCAAATGATGTTTGTGTAAAAATTTTTTTTAGAGACGGGGTCTTTCATCCAGGCTAGAGCACAGTGGTGCGATCTCGGCTCACTGCAGACTCGAACTCCTGCGCAGGCTATCTTCCTGCCTCCGCTTCCGGGGTAGCTAGGACTACTGCACTACTGGTGAATGCCACCACACCAGGTTAACTTTTTTATTTCTATTTTTTTCATTTTTTGTAGAGACGAGTTCTTACTATATTGCCCAGGCTGACCTTGAACGCCTCAAGCGATCCTCCTGCCTCAGCTTCCCAAAGTGCTGGGATTACAGGTATCAACCACCAGGCCCAGCCCCAAACAATGTCTGAAAAGAGGACTAGCCACCTGTGGGCTCGTGAGGAGCCTGTGGGTGAGTGCTCACCTGCCAGGTGCTGAGTCCCTGGAAGAAGAAGAAGAGTGCGAAGCCCCAGACCACGGAGGTGCAGACGATGCAGAGCAGGGGGATGAGCTTGATCCTCTCCCCACTCCGGAGCTGGGAGGGGCCAGGAAGGGACAGCAGTCTGAGGGCTCACCCCTGTCCCACCCAGCCTTTCCCAGATTCCCTTTCCTCATGGCCTCCCAGGCCTTCAAGACTGCTCCTTGGATTCATACCATTCCACACAACCACAGAGCTCAACCTGCCCCCACCCCGATGTCCACCCCACCCAGCCTCCATGCATCCAGAACCCTGTGTCGGGACAGTGTGCTGGCCTGGAGGTGCTCCCTATACAGGGGGCTCCAATCAGATTGGATGGCAGGATGGTTCCTGGGAAAGCACCTGATCCTGGGAGGCCCACACCCTACCACCCCTCAGCCCCTTCTGCATGGAAAGGGGCACTTACAACGGCAGCCTAAAATGCCACCCATTTCAAGGGTCCTTGGAAGGGGGTCAGAAAATGGCCTTTGGGCTGCAGTTGGCTCCTAGGGGCCCATGCAAGAGGCTTTAGCCTCTCCCCTCCGCAACCAGCAAAGACGGGACAGAAAACTTCTCACTGCCCCTCAGTGCTGCCGGGCCCATCTCTCTCCCCAGAAAGCCGAGCATCGGATAGAGAGTGCCAGCCCTGCTCACCTTCATGATGATGTAGAAGGCGAAGTAAAGGAGCAGGTTGCAGATACCAATGGCCAACAAGTAGGAGGCGAAATCATTGGGGCGCATGATGAGCCCATAGGCAGCCCTGGCAAGAGGGATGAAGGATGGTGAAGCAGGAAGGCCAAAGGCAAGGAAGTGCTGTTCCTGCCCTGCCCCGCCATGTTTTATTATGATGTTGGGCTGCATTCCGAGGCCCACAGAAGATTCCAGAAGCCCAGATGCCAAGAGAGAGAAGAGAGGCCAAGGCCTCTCTTCTTAGCCCTCATGTCTTATGCCCAACATTTGGAAGTTGTCCTCAGCCCCTGATGTAGCCAGTGGCTGGCTGAGTCCCCAGCTGTCCACCCAGCCAGGCCACCACCCCCGACCGTACTCACAGTGACCAGTTGATGACGTTGCCCATGACCAGCAGCACCATGCGGTCCTGGAGGGAAGCAGGGACACGGGGACTGAGGGCAGGGGCAGGGAGGGTGGTGGAAGAAGGTCCAGCCAGCTCCCCCGGCTCCTCAGCCCAGCCCCACTCCCCCATCAGAGGGAAGAAAGGAGATGTGGAGAATGGGGCAGGGGAGCCAGGCAGGTACCACGTAGAGCGGCCCGCTGCACTGCCGGATGCAGTCTGTGTAGAGCACGTGGAGGATGCGGCGGAAGATCCCCGAGTCTGCACAGAGAAGGGAGTGGCGCTGACAGGCACGGGGCACCCTCCTTTGCCGGACCCCTGGGATGTGCCAGCTGAGGAGCCCAGGCCTGATCTAATTCCTCATCCAGTGACTCCTCCAGAGCCCCCAAGAAGACAGAACCTGAGCGACTCCTGTGCGTTCGGGTTCCTGAGGCCTCCCGGGCCCCTCCCCCAGGCCCTGCCCCAGGTGTGCCCTCACCCAGTTTCCAGCGGCCCATGTAATAGAGCTGCGTGCTGAGGAGCAAGGTGGCGATGATGTGAATGATGGAGAAGACGATCCAGAACGCCGTGTTCCCTTTGCCAAAGACCTGTCGGGAGGCCACCAAGGGCGGCGGTGAGGGCGCAGAGGGAAGTGGCTTGGATGGCCCACCCTTCCTAGGGCTCGCTGCTCAGCCAGGCTGGGACTCAGAGACGGGCCCAGGAAGGCATCTCAGGAGAGGAGCAGGAATCTCTCATGCAGGAGGCGGCGGAGGGTGTGCACCACGTGTGTGAATGCACGTGCACCTTTCCTATCACACAGGCTGAGCAGAGCAGGTCAGGCCCTCACCACGCCCAGCACAGAGAAGAAGATGACGATGGCCAGGCAGGCGTAGGCACTGTAGGCACTGGCGTTGATGTCCGGGTGCCGCTTCTGGTAGAGCTTCAGCATGCAGAGGCCGGCGATCATGTACATGAACGATGTGTCTAGGATGAGGGACACGGAAGGGAGCTGCAGAAATGGCCACCAAGCCCCAGCAGAGAACTCCTGGCCCCAAGAATCCCAGAGGAAGAGAGAGCCCTGGTGCCTTGCCATGGCCGTGGAGTGAGCGGGTGGTGGGGTGGCACTTGAAATTTAGTACCTTAGTTGTACCTGCCACCCCACTGGCCGTCACCCAGAGTCTAACATCTCCTGAAGACAGAGACAACGTGGTCTGTGTCTTAGTCTGTGAGCACCCTGAGATCAGGGACCCCCTTTTATTTTTTTGGAGACAGAGTCTCACTCTATTGCTGAGGCTGGCGTGCAATGGCGGGATCTCGGCTCACTGCAACCTCTGCCTCCTGGGCTCAAGCAATTCTCCTGCCTCAGCCCCCCAAGTAGCTGGGATTACAGGCATGCACTACCACACCCGGCTAATTTTTGCATTTTTAGTAGAGATGGGGTTTCACCATGTTGGCCAAGCTGATCTCAAACTCCTGACCTCAGGCGATCCCCCCGCCTCGGCCTCCCAAAGTGCTAGGATTACAGGTGTGAGCCACTGTGCTCGGCACAGGGCCCCCTTCTTAATTATCCTGTTTTCTTCAGTGTGGTACATGCCTTTACATAGGAATAGCTTGACAGACAAATGAAGGAGCATCTAGGTGCCCATGTTCCATAGGCTGTGTGCACACCCAGGCACGCCAGCCTTGGAGTTTCCTACAGGGCTGTCTTAGCAACCCCTGTGGGTGACCTGGGGATGGTGAAGGACTCAGGCAGGTCCCTGCTGCGGGTGCAGCCAGAAAAGGAGGCGGCTCCACTCACCGAACTGGAAATTGGTATAGTTGGGGCACACGTGATAGCAAGCACTGAGCAGCCCCTCCATCATCAGGGCTGTGCCCATGGCGTAGAACAGCCCAAAGTGTTTGGGGATCCCACATTCCTGTTGGGGAGAGAGAGAAGGGAAGGGAGGGAGGAATTGAGGCAGGAAGAGAAGAAGGGACCCAAAAGAGGGACCCTAAGAGGAGTAGAAGAGGAAAAGGGGTGAGGTGTGTGTCGAGTGTGGGTGTGCAGGGGTAGGCTGGCCTGGGAAGGCTGGGCAAGGGGGGGCAGGGCAGGGTGGGGCAGGCTGGGCTGGATAGGGTGGGCCAGACAGGGCTGGGGAGGGGAGAGCTGGGGAAGGCAGGGCCAGGCCTGCCAGAAAAGGCATCCTGGAGCCAAGGCTTGGGGTGTGTGCAGGAGCTGAGGCTGCGGCAGGCAGGCAGGTGCTCCCTCACCAGGGCATAGAGGTCGTTGCGCAGCAGGGCCCGGTTGTGGTTGATCTCCCGCTGCAGGATGATGAGCAGGAAAAGCAGCCCCAGCAGGATGTACCCCAGGTTGCTGAGGATGTTGTTGAAGGCGCTAGAAGGGGCGACACAAGGTGGACTGCTTGGGCCTCACACCCAGGCCTCTTCCCTAGCCCAGGCGGGCGTTGCAAAGCCCCAACCCCTGCCCCGTTTCACCCTTGGCCTGGACAAGGGGCCTCCCAGCATGACCCCCACCTGAGGTTGCCCAGTGGGTGGGCGCAGAGGAAGTTGTAGTAGCAGATGTCCTGATTCCCTGTGACATTCACCACCTGTAGCAGGGGCAGGGACAGGGAGTGGGTCTGTCATCACGCCCAACTCAGCCCACACCCCGCCACCCGGGCCCCTTTGGCAAAAAAGAGCAAGTGCCACCACAGCTAGCAGGTGGGAACACACAGCACCCCAGGCATGTGCTCCTTCTGAGAACACGGACGCCAAGCAGCACGGTCACTGCCCCCTTCATTAGGCGTGGCTGAAAACCCTGAGGCATGACTGTGATGGAAGTTCTTGCCCCATGGGACAGAGACAAGGGAAGGGAAACGGATGCTTACAAAGTCCCAGGACTTTGGTTTCGTAATCCACAAAACAAACCAAGGAGGGGCTGTCTTTAGTGCGGGCTGCCCCTATTTTGCAGATGAAGAAACTGACACTCAGGGTTGGGGTGTTATGTGATTTGCCCTGGGTCGCTCAGCTGGGAAGGCAGAGCTGGGATCTGAACCCAGGTCCTGTGATGGAAGACCAGGGTCCCAGGCTGGGAGGCTCTGAACTTTGGGGCCATGTCCCAGGCTGTGGGAAAGGTGAACCTGCCCTGCCCTCTCACCGTCTGGTAGGTGATCACCAGCTGCACCACAGGAAGGGCATAGAAGACAGCAATGGTGGCGATGTTCCTGCAGAGTGGGAGGGCGGCAGTGAGGCAGGCGGCGCCCAAGGCCGCCACACACCCACCAACGGCAGAGCCCCAGCCGCTCGGCCCGCTCACCAGAAGTAGATCTGGTACTTTTTCCGCAGAACACGCTTGTCCTTCCGTGCCAGGTCGGCCACATAGAGGTATTGCTGGGGAGAAGCTGGAATCAGCCCCACTTACTGCTACTGGGGAGAAGCCCCCTCCCCCAGGTTAGAGGTGGACAAGAGGGGCCTCCCTCAGACAGGGCCGAATTCAGGTGGGCAGGGTTCAAGGCCATCACTTAGACCAAGAGGGTTTGGTCAATCAGGCCGGAAGGGGATGGAGCTCAAGTTAGTTTCCCCGGCATCTGTCCTGCCCCAGCCGAGCCCCTTCCTTCTGCTTCCGTAAATGCCACGTCAGTAGGAACATGCTGGGGCAGGAACACAGAATGTCCCTTTCTTGGGAAACGCCTGACCAGGCCAGGCCCATGGGTCAGACCTTGGTGCGAATGACATTCTTGTCAGAATCGATGTCGGTCAATGTGTCATAGTCATCCTCCTCCACAGAGCTCATGGAGTCCACTCGGGGCCGAGTACCCACAGGTTCAAAGGAGCGGCCTGGAAAGGGCAGGGAGGGAGGGGTTACACCGGTGGGCACAAAACTCACAGTGGCCCTCGCCCATCTGAGGCAATTATAACAATTATTAGGCAGTAGGGAAGAGGCAAATTGTGGGCTGGGGCTCAGAGCTAGGGTGGAGGTGGGCTCAGGAGCTGGGAGGAGACATCAGGTGCTCCTAAGTCCTGGGGGAGGATGGTAGACTCTAGAAGAGGCCACCACACAGGAGCCACTCTAGCTTTGCTGTTCCTGGCACCCCTCATGGGCTAGGGCTTCCCAGGCCAGGACACTGAGCAGACCCAGGCAGCAGACACAAACAACAGGATTGAACTCGGCAAGTCATGCTGATTAAATGGCGCCCAGCCCTGTGGGTTCTGAGAAGACACTGGCTTGGTTGCCACTGAATTAAAGACCCAGTGGGCCTGGGGTGCAGAAAGAGCATCTCTCCTTTATTCAGAGGCCAGAATGTGACCCCCATGCCTGTGAGCCCTCCCCTAGCAGGCCAGGGAGTGAGGGCGCTGGCAACACAGACGATAGACTAGAACGTCCAGTGTGGGGGAGCAGAGGCACCAGCCCCCCAGCCAAAGGAGCCTGTGTCCTGCTGCTGTCTCAGAAGACACAAGAGCGGGCAATTACTGGAATTACATGGGGAAGCCATGCACATAGAATCTTTCTGGCCCCAGAGCCGGCAGTCAACCAGAGCCGGCAGGCACTGATTGGCAAAACAGCCCTACCCCTCCCCACGTCTACCCATGGCAATGCACAGCTGCCGCATCTGGCCAGAGGGGAGGCGCCGCTTGAACTGGTCGTGCCCTTCAAAGGAAAGGGAAAGTTACCAGGGAACTGGGGCCAAAGAGGAGGGGATAAGGGAAGAGAGGGGTTAGGAAAACAGCAGGCCTTTCCTGGGTTCCAGCATCTGGCAGAAGAGGCAACCGCCCACCGTGACATTTCACCCAGCCAACACCGGCCTGCACCACACAGCCCCTCCCAGCCTGGCCCACTCACCCTGGTAACCATAAGAGAGGTCCCCAGCACCAGCGCTGTCAACCAGACCATCGGTAGATCCAGAAACATTCTCTGCGAGGAAGGATCAATGGTGAGGCAGGAAGGAGAGGTCGCAGGGAAAGGGGCTCTGAGCACCTGCAGAGGCTGTGGGGGCCGGAGCAGGTGGCTCCCACTCTACTGCCTCAGAGGTGGTGGCCTAAGGAGACCAGGTTGTGTCCCCAGCAAGCACGGCGCTGGCTTTGACACGTACCAAAGGAGCCATAGTTGTAACCCTCATAAGGGGAACTGCCAGGAAAAGAATCAGCCAGGACTCGAGGGTGACCTGCAATGAGAAGTCAAGGTTCATTAGCGCTGGATGGAGAGAGAAGCCTAGAGCCAGGAAGAACAACAAAGAAAGATCCAGAGAAGACAGCCACAAGGAGGCCATGCTAGCAGCTGAGAAGCAGCACCTATCCAGGCAAACACGCCCCACTGCTGCCACCACCACCCGCCCCAGCCCCCTGCCTGCCTCTCCCATGGAAACAGCACCACCCTTTGTCGTCCCTAAAGAGAGAGAAAGTTCAAGAATGGGCACATCTAAGTTACCAGCAACAAAGACAACATCTGGCCCGCCCACATGCCCTCCAGACAGCCCTCTACTGCACCCTCCCTCCCCAACTCTGGACTCCAGCTCCTCTGCCCACAGCACTTGGAGCTTACCAAGGAGAGAAGCTAAGAGAGAAGGTCCCACGCAGGAGGGAGGACAGAAAGAGAGGGAGGGGTGGAAGAGAGAGAGAAGGAAAGGTTAATAATCCCGGAGACAGTGGGCCGCACTGCCCAAGGCAGGCAGACACCATGGCTAGACAGGGAATCAACCAAGCAATGGCCTCAGCCTCTGAGATCTGCATGTTAGGGATGCATGGACATCATATCCCAGCCTCATTCCCATCTGTGGAATGTTACCCCAATCTGAACATCCGGAAGCCCCCAGCCCTTCCTCCTTCAACCACTTAGGGAACCATCTACCACTACCCCCCAAAATTGTGTCCACCCCACCCAGGCCCCCTGGAGGTACCGCTTTCTGGGCAGGCTCGGTCAATGGTCACCAGCAGGGTCTTCTTCTTCTGCCTGCATGGACAGAATCCAAAGGCCACCCAGATGGGACAGGACAAGGATCCCTCTGTATGGGGCTGGCTTTCCTTCTACCTTCCCACTCCACTCTCATCCCTATGACCCTATCCTCCACCCTTGGTCCCAGGGTTCCTCACAGGCTGGGGAGCAATATGGGATCTCCCTGCTTGGGAAGAAGGCTGAGGGGAGGGGATGATTTCTAGAGAGGGTCACAGGCCACAGACTCTAACAGTCCCACCATCATCTGCTATGGATGGTGTAGATTACCCTAGGCTGGCTCAGATCCTGCCAGGCGATCTCCCTCACACACCTGCCCAACTCACCCAGACCAGGGGAGGGCCCAGCAGTTCCCCTTTACCTCCAGTTCTCCCAGCAGGCCAGGAGGACGGTCAGCAGGTAAAAGGAGAGAAATATACCCAGGCAAAAGAGCATCCCACTGACGTAGGCCTCAGCTTCCAGGAGGAAACAGGAAAGTGGACGGGTCAAAACCTTCTACCACCTCCCATCATGGCACCCGAAGGCCTTCATGTCCTCCTCTGCCCAGCCCAATCTCTCACCCCTCTCCCCTCGAATGTAAGGCCCTGCCCAGCCAGTATGAACAACTAGCAGTTCCCCTAATACGCCAAACTCTGACACACTCCTATTTTTGCTCATGTTGCTCCCTGTGCTAGAACTTTCTCTTCTACTTCTCCTTTTTTGTTTTTAAGAGTTGGGGTCTTACTCTGTTACCCATGCTGGAGTGCAGTGGCATGATCATAGGTCACTGCAGCCTCCAACTCCTAGGCTCCATCCTTCCACCTCAGCCTCCTCAGTAGCTGGGACTATAGATGTATGCCACCATACCTGGCTCATTTTTTAATTTTTTATAGAGATGGGATCTTGCTATGTTGCTCAGGCTGGTCTTGAATTCCTGGCTTCAAGCAATTTCCCTGCCTCAGCCTCCCAAAGTGCTGGGATTATAGGCATGAGCCACTGTGCCTGGCCTCTCAAAAACTCCACCTTGACTTAACCCTTAAACCACAGCTCAGGGACTGTGTCCTCTAGGAAGCCTTCTCTATCCTGTATTTCCACAGTGACCTGTCCTTTGCTCACCACAGCTCTTAACTGCCTCCTGTTCCTCCAGAAAGGACCCCGCCACCGCCCCCCCCGCCCTCGTACTGCTGCCTTAGCATACCACCTGGCATATAGGAGATGCTCAATAAATATTTGCTGAATAAATAATCCATATAAGAGAGGCACCCTCTGGCTGGGCACAGTGGCTCACGCCTATAATCCCCGCACTTTGGGAGGCCAAGGCGGGTGGATCACCTGAGGTCAAGAGTTCAAGACCAGCCTGGCCAACATGGTGAAACCCTGTCTCTACTAAAAATACAAAAATTAGCTGGGCGTGGTGGCAGATGCCTGTAGTCCCAGCAACTCAGGAGCTGAGAACCACTTGAACCCAGAAGGCGGAGGTTGCAGTGAGTCGAGATCTTGCCACTGAACTCCAGCCTGGGTGACAGAGCAAGAGTCCAAAAGAAGAAAGAGAGGCACCTTCTTTCCCCTCCTATTACAGTCCCTTAGGGCCCCATGTAATCATTCAGTAAATATTTATTGAGCACTGAGTAGGGGCCTGGTACTTTCCTGCTAATTTTGTCTGCTAATTTTGTGCTGGCCCTCATAACTTAGTGAGATTAACTGGGCAAATTTTACTCCCTTTGTTATAGAGACAGGGAAACTGAGATTCAATCTTACAGCAGTGACAAATTAGGATATGTTTCTGAATATGAGATTAAGAAACATCCTTCAGAATAAATAAGATTATGCTAATAAAGCAAAATTAAAGCTCTTTCTTACAATTAGGTAACACTGCTGCTAAGTGGCAGAAAGTGAACTGGACCTCAGTTCCTCCATCTTTAGTCATGAACTCTCTGTACCACATCACACTGGAACTCACTTCCCGGCCCTCCCCATCTAGAAGCCTGCGAAGAGCACTCCCGGTTCCTAACCCACCAGCATATCTGCATCCTCATCACCCACTTCAGGGCACACCCTATATCCCAGGTCTGAAAGGAGGAGCCAGAGAGGCTTGTCCATCCCCACTCAGCCACCCGCACTCACATGTGACTGCTTGAGACACCAGCACTGACAGGGTTTTCTGGCGGTGCCCTTGATCGACCGGTTCATCTGGAAGTAAAATGTCAAAGCAGCAAATTGGTTGCCTGGAGCTTGGCTAGAGTCAGTGGGACCAGGCCTTTGAGAGACTGGAGCCAAAAACCCATGTCCTATCAGGTCCACCAATCAGCCACACAGGCTCTTCTGGCTCCCAGAAAGTGACCAAGCCCTCCCCAACCCTCGCCAGGCCCAGGGCACAAAATGTACCTTCTACGAAGGGGTAGAAAGGCAGGGAGCCCCCGCACGCTTGGTCTTCGGTCTTCACCACCACCACCACATAGAAGCTGTTGCTGGGGAAGTCTTTGCGCTGCAGGACAACAATGAAAAATATCATCATCACCATCATCCTTTTTGGAATACTTATTCTGGGGCCAGACATCATGCTAAACTCTTCACAGGTATTATTTTACTTAATCCTCACAAAGATTCTTTTTTTTTTTTTTTTGGAGACGGCGTTTCCCTCCTGTTGCCCAGGCTGGAGTACAGTGGTGTGATCTCACTGTAACCTCTGCCTCCCGGGTTCAAGCGATTCTCCTGCCTCAGCCTCCCAAGTAGCTGGGATTACAGGTGTCTGCTACCATGCCCAGCTAATTTTTGTTATTTTTAGTAGAGATGTGGTTTTACCACGTTGGCCAGGCTGGTCTTCACCACCTGATCTTAGGTGATCTGCCCACCTCAGCCTCCCAAAGTGCTGGGATTACAGGTGTAAGACACCGCACCTGACCTTTTTTTTCTCGAGACAGGGTTTCTCTCTTTTTGCCCAGGCTGGAGTGCAGTGATGCGATCTCGGCTCACTGCAATCTCCGTTTCCCAGGTCCAAGTGATTCTCCTGACTCAGCCTCCCGAGTAGCTGGGATTACAGGTATGCACCACCATGCCCGGCTAATTTTTGTATTTTTAGTAGAGATGGGGTTTCAGCCTGTTAGCCCAGCTAGTCTTGAACTCCTGATCTCAGGTGATCCGCCCACCTCGGCCTCCCAAAGTGCTGGGATTACAGGAATGAGCCACCACGCTCGGCCCTCTTATTATTACAATGAATGAAGTAGGTATGACAGCCAGAAGGGGGTTCTCTACTCTTTCCCATCTGTAAGAGCAACTGGGATTATGGTTCAACTCTCATATATATATATCAGGGGACTCAAAGTCACAGGGACTGGAAGGCCAAAGACTCAGTCTTGTGTAGGATAGGGGTGAGCAGAGGAAGAAGAGCTCAAGTTTGGAAAGTTACACAGCTTATCGCCCAGCCACACTTCCCATGTGGCCACATGCATTTCCTACCTGTACTGTGATGGCCGCCTTCTTGGTCATCGTCTGGTACATTCCGATGAAGGCTACGTTGTTGTCCAGGTCATAGACAGGACACTGCAGAGGGGCGGGAGAGGCAGATGGATGGGAACCTGGCCTGCCCCTCTCTTTAGCAGCCCTGCTGCCTGCTAGGGAAGAGCAAAAGAGCAGGCAACTCACCAGCACATCCTGGATGGAGATGACTGAGCAGGGGAAGGCCTTGTTGGAGGTCACCTTGACAATTACCGAGTCCACGCCTTCAGGGAACTCATACTTGAAGTACTGAGGGTGCAGGAAGGAGGGGTGAGCCCCATCTCATGAGGATGCTCTCTTGGCCCCTCTAGAAGGGAACAGTCCCCTATAAGTGGGGACCCAGAATCCTCTGAGGGACGGGCAGCAAGCTCTCTGGGGAGACAGGCCTTGACCATAGCAGCCCCTTTCTCTGTATACCACTCCCTTCAACCTCAGCAGGGCACTCAGTGGAATGCCAGAGAGGCAACCAGACTCCTTGTCTCTGCACAGTCCCATGCTGTCTGTCCCCTCACCATGTCAGGGCCAGAGCTCCTGTTTCCAGAGAGCCCTCCATGGAGAAAACAGCCAATTCAAAAGTCCAAGCAAAGACTGCTGACCACTCCCATTCTCATATTCAAGCTCCCCCATTTCTCCTCTGGAGCAATCAACAGGGAGATGATACCTGGGGCTGTGCTGCTGTAGTATTGAAGCTGAACTGCTCCCCGGTCCTGCAGGGCAGAGAAGATCCCCCAATAGTCACTCCCAGAGCCTGGGGAAGAACTACCCCCGTGGTCCCTTTGCTCTACCCTGCAGACCTGAGCACAAAATCGTCCATGCGGCTGACCCGGAGCTGGTATGTGGTGTTGACTGGTGACAGGGTGGACACATCCACGTAGAAGAACTGAATCTCCGACTCATTCTTGGTGGGGGGCTGACACAGGGTTCGTTCCACTTTTTGGTAGAGGTACTTGCGCTGAAACCTATGGCCCGAAGCAGAGAGAGAGGATGTGAGCACTGTCCCAGCTGGCCTGCCCCTCCAGAGGAGTGAGGCCCCACCTCCCCCGGTCTGGTCTCCACCACCTCACTGCGAGGTGCACAAGCTCCCAGCTGGCACACTCGGCCCTTGTGCTGTTGACGAGCCTCCCGGCCCAGGGAAAGGGGAGGAGAAATGGGGGGCTCCTGGTTGAGACTCCAGGCAAGGACTGGCCGAGGCCACCCCAATTCCCTGATGCCCAGATCCTACTCACATCCCTCGCAGGATTAGGGGCACCTGGAAGGACACCACAGCCTCCTTTTGGCGGACCACAAACAGCAAAGGCGCCCCCTTCTGCTTGTTCAGGACGTTCACGGACACACGTACGCCCTCTGTCTGCAGATGACACGGAAATGCCTCTCTAGCCTCTGCCGCCAGGGACACGGGGCTCCAGAGACTATGAGCCCTGCCCGCCATCATGCCCGCCACTTTGGTCTTTCTCCATCTTGGTCGGGCCAGGGGGTCATCTCTGCCCTTTCTTCTGCCAGAACAACCCCAGACTCCAGGAAGTGCCTTTAGATATGAAAAAGGAAGAAAGGACTCTAAGCAGAAAGAGATCAAACTTCAGAGAATCAGGCACTGGGGGCACATCCTGGCCTGCCATAGAAACCAAACCACTCCCTGTTCTGAAAACAAAATCAGATTCCCCATTCTCAAAAGAGCAAGAGACCTGGGCACAAGACCACACAGCCAGGTTGCAAGAATTCTCCCAATCTCAGCTCTGTCTGGGGCCTAGACTTCCCACACTAGCTGTGTCTATTTCAACTCAGGGACTCACAGCTGGGGAAGAAACCAGGAAAGACCTGTGCTGAGCACGGCTCCTGGCCGGCAGACATGTGCTGGGCCGCAGGACCCAAGCAACTGCAGGGTTAGCGCGCCCTCTGCCAGGAAACACGGTGGAGGCCTTGGGAGTCTCCAGGACACCCCGTTTCTATCCATGTGCATAGGATGCACAGGCCCGCACCCACACGTGTACACACCCCGACACACACATGAAGACACAGGAGAGCAAGAAGTGCTCCTCAACCTTCCTTGTGAGCCAGGAAGCCAGCAGGAAGCTCTAGTTAACAACTAACCTGGGGCCAGAGCCCAGAGGAGGGGTAGGTATTGAAGGCCATGTTGTATCCTTAGCTCCCACCAAGGGACAGGGCTGTGGAGAAATCACTTTACTTCTCTAAGCCTCAACTTCTCCCTCTATAAGATGACAGCCAGGTGCGGTGGCTCACGCCTGTAGCACTTTGGGAGGCCCAGGCAGGAGGATCACCTGAGGTCAGGAGTTCGAGACCAGCCTGGCCAACATGGTGAAGCCCCATCTCTATTAAAAATATAAAAATTAGCTGGGTGTGGTGGCAGGCGCCTGTAATCTCAACTACTTGGGAGGCTGAGGCAGGAGAATCACTTGAACCCAGAAGGTGGAGGTTGCAGTGAGCTAAGATCACACCACTGCACTTCAGCCTGGGCAACAGAATGAGACTGCTCTCAAAAATAAAAATAAAACCAAAAAAGATAAAGTGATCTTCACCCTTGGAGCTATGAAGGAACATATATAAACAATGGGAGCTTAAAGGAAAAATAAAACTAAATCCATCTTGGAATGCTTGTTATTGGGCTGCTGAAACCCAAGCCCTAGGGCAGCATTTCCCAAGAGAGTAAAAACCACTGCTCTCCAGTGCCTTTAAATATGGGAAAAAAGGAAGAAAGGACTCTAAGCAGAAAGAGATCAAACTTCAGAGAATCAGGCACTGGGGGCACATCCTGGCCTGCCATAGAAATCAAACCACTCCCTGTTCTGAAAAAAAATCAGATTCCCCATTCTTAAGAGAGCAACAGACCTGGGCACAAGACCACACAGCCAGGTTGCAAGAATTCTCCCAATCTCAGCTCTGTCTGGGGCCTAGACTTCCCACACTAGCTGTGTCTATTTCAACTCAGGGACTCACAGCTAGGGAAGAAACCAAAGAAAAGTCAAGGTGAAGTGGATTTTTCACAGTGGACAAATTCCCCTTCTCTTCCCACTCAGCTTACAGTTGGCCTTATAAAAGCTCTGTCACCCTCAATTTACAAGGCCAGCTGGCTCTACCAGGCAGGAAGAGGGCTGGGAAGCCCTGCATTCATCTCTCTGTGGAGTTTCAGATGTAATTTGCCTGCACAGAGCTTTTCAGGTCTGGGCCAGTCTCATTCCCTTGAGGTTTTCTGGGTAAGCCCAGTAATAAGCCTGTTTCCTCTCCCACCCCGACCCCACAGAGCAAACCATGTGTGCTCAAACCACAACTGATGGAAGAATGGGGGTGGAAGAGAAGATGGGAATGAGCCAACTTCAAAAACTGCCCAGCTGGAGCTTCAGAGAAACACTGGTGGCAAAGGAAGGAGGACTGGTCAAGAGGCTCCAGTGTGGTTCTGGGAACTGGGAACCCGGCAGGGCGACTCGTTCTTGGGGCCTCCCAAAAGAGTAGCGGGGCGACACAATCTCCTAGCCCTCGTTGGCTCCCCCACTCGCCTCTGGCCCCGCAGCCCCCAGCCCTCACCCGGTTGCGGGTCACAGTATGGTTGAAGGTGTAGATGTTGACCAGCTCGCTGTTGACCTCGTCCACGTAGGTGCGCTCAAACTCGGCGTCTTTCTGCGAGACGTTCTTGGGCCCCAGAACCCCCAGATAGCTGTCGACCGAGGCCACCAAGAACACCAAGAAGGGCAAGCCCAGAGCGAACATGGCCCCGGCAGGGCGGCAGTGGCAGCGGTGGTGGAGGCGGCGAAGGCGACAGGCGACAGGACACCTCCGGGACGGGTTGCGGCTGCGGCCGCAGCTTCCAGCATCTCACCAGGACCAGAACTTTAACCCTGGCCTGAGATTAGGAAATGTCCCCTCCCAAGAGCCGTGGAGAGGCTCCCAGGGTCCCCGCAGGGGAGGGGGCGGCCGGGAGGGGGCGGGGAGGGAGGGGATGCGGGCTACGGGCAGGGGTCCCAGCTCGCGAGGGGCTGAGTATGGCCTGAGACCCTGGAGCCCCGGGCCAGGGCAGTGAGAAGGAGGGCGGCTGGTTGCCGGGAGCCCGGAGACGCCGGGAAAGGGGAGGGAGGAAGAGCAGGCGGCGGGGGCTGGCCGCTGAGGGAGGCGAGTCGCAGGGTGAGGGGCGCGATAGGTGGTAGCGACCCGACGCCGTGCTGGGCTGCGAGTTTTCCAAGGTGCGGGCCCTTTAAGGGCGGGCGGACGCGCCGCCCCGACGCACAAACACTGGAAAGTGAGCTGCGCCGCTGGGCGATAAACAGCAGGGCTGCTGGCCCGCCCGCTGACGTCAGGGGAAACTGACACAGATTTAAAGGACCAGGTCCCGCATTTGTCCTTAAAGGGGCTGCAGCTGTCTAGCTGGAGGGGAAAGCCTGCAATGCCTTCTACAACTCCTACCCAACTCTCTCCCGTTATTCTCACCATCTCTGAAACTCATGTTGGAATAGGCAGATGTTTCTTTTAAGGATCTCCAAGTGTTGGGTTCTTGTTGAACAACTCCTACCTTTGCTCAAATATAAGGATTCCCCCCTCTCCACCACCTTTACAACTAACATCGTCCATCCCTGGGCCATTTTTTCTCCAGGGATCTTAAAAAATGAAGAACTCAAAGGATTAGGAAACAGGACGGTGGCCTTACCGGCGGAGGGGAAACGGAGGCAGCACTGCAGGAGGAATCCCCATGCCTCTCCCACCTCCCTCTGGAGGGGCCACACAGCTGCAGGGACGGCCTTCCGAGCTTCCCAAGCTTGCCGGGCTGGGGCTGTTTCCCTTCTCTCAGGGGCAGTTACAAAGCTCATTGAAAGATACTGACCTTCAGTGTAAAATGGTGAAAACTTTTCTACAAAATATTTTGGCACTGTTTCAAGAAACTTAGAGAGCTTTATACCCTTTGATCCAGTAATTCCACTTCTGGACTCTATCCTAAGGAAATATGAAGCACAGATAAAAATACGTGGGCAGCTATGCTTATCACTGTGATATTTATAATATAAAGCAAAAAGGAAACAACTTGGAATCCATAATGAGGGATTGGTTAAATGCACTATCATGAAGGCATCAAAAATGATGCTTAAGACTTCAAATGTAAGCAGAGAATTCAGGATATGACACTAAATAATATATAGGGCCAGGTGCCGTGGCTCATGCGTGCAATCCCAACACTTTGGGAGGCCAAGACGAGTAGATCACTTGAGGTCAGGAGTTCGAGACCAGCCATGGTCAACATGGTGAACCCTATCTCTACTATAAAAATACAAAATTAGCGGGACGTGGTGGCACGTGCCTGTAATCCCAGCTACTGGGGCGGCTGAGGCAGGAGAATCGCTTGAATTCAGGAGGCGGAGGTTGCAGTGAGCTGAGATTGTGCCACTGCACTCCAGCCTGGGCTGCGACAGAGAGACTCCGTCTCAAAAATAAATAAAAGAGTATATATTCCAAATACATATAGACATGCATAGAAAAATAGAAAAAAATTGTACTAAAAATTTAGCAATGTCTCCAGAAAGCAGGCCAAAATTTAAAAATAAAATTTAGCAAGTTACCTTTGAACTACAATTTTAAAAATAACATATTGTATATCATTTTCCTTTAACTCTAAAAATATAGAATAGTACCAAAAAATAAAAATTAATGGATTGAGTGGTTCTTAAATTTTTTATATTTAAAAAAAATTTACAAGTGTTCTACAATGTACATATATTGCTTTTTTTTCCAGGTGGAGGATAGGTTCTCACTCTGTCACCCAGGTTGGAGTGCAGTGGCACAATCTCAGCTCATTGCAACCTCTGCCTCCTGGGTTCAAGCAATTCTCCTGCCTCAGTCTCCCGAGTGGCTCAGATTACATTCATGTGCCACCACACCCAGCTAATTTCTGTTTTTGGTAGAGATGGGGTTTCGCCATATTGGCCAGGCTGGTCTCAAACTCCTGACCTCAGGTGATCCACCCACCTCGGTCTCTCGAAAGTGGTGGGATTGCAGGCATGAGCCACTGTGCCCAGCCACATATATTGCATTTATAAGAAAAATTAGACTTTTTTTTTTTTTGAGATGGAGTCTCGCTCTGTCGCCCAGGCTGGAGTACAGTGGTGTGATCTCAGCTCACTGCAACCTCCGCCTCCTGAGTTCAAGCGATTCTCCTGCCTCAGCCTCCCAAGTAGCTGGGACTACAGCTGCCCACCACCACACCCTGCTAATTTTTTGCATTTTTAGTAAAGACGGGGTTTCACCGTATTGGTCAGGCTTATCTCAAACTCCTGACCTCAGGTGATCTACCCACCTCAGCTTCCCAAAGTGCTGGGATTACAGGGGTGAGCCACCATTCCCGGCCAAATTAGACATGTTTAAAGGAAAAGAAATGTGGCCATCTCTGAAGCTGTCAGACATCCTAATAAAGCCACCCAGATCAGTGCCTTGTCAGAGTTCTCTCAGCTGGCAGGATTGCAGCAGTCTCAGCTCCCAGTCCTGCCCAACTATCTGGAGCCTTGTTCCAATGAAGACTATTTTACCTTATGACCAAGTTAGTTATATTTACTCATTCCTGCAATAAATATTTAATAAGCATCCACTATGTGCCAGGTACTGTTGTAGTTATGCTGGGCAAATGGTGAGTGGGGGAATTAGTTTTGGCCTCTGTCCAAGCACAGCATACTTGAGGATGAAGACCAGAAGCAAGCTGCAGCAATTGGTGAACCCTTTGGAAAAGGAAAGTTGAACCCTTTGGAAGGTTTGAAAGTGAACCCTTTGGAAAGTTCCTTTTGGGAACCCTTTGGAAAAGGGTTCACCAATTGGAAAGTCAGCTGGAAGACAACCTTAGGGGTTTCCTTGGCAAACCCCTCATTATACAAATGAGGAAAGTGACGCTCAGAAAAACTTCAACCCATTAGTACCTCACTAGACCAAGTTTGCACCTTGGTCCACTACCATTTCCAGCACATCTAGGCGAATATGGATCAGAGAATCCTCAGGATGACAAAAGAGGTTTCTTCATCATGAGTCCTCCATACATTCAGCTGCCAAGTTTGGAGAATCAGTATAGGATTTCCACAGTCCATCTGGACTTTTCTTTCATGGTAATCCTGCTCATCTTGCCAGTAAATAATCTGAAACATTAAGAAACACTCCTGATACATTGCCCAGGCTGGTCTTGAACTCTTGGCTTCAAGCAACCAGCCTCAGTCTCCTGAGTAGCTGGGATTACAGGTGGGCACCACTACTCCAAGTTGGCCTCGTAACTTTGGGGCAAGATGTGACCCTAGGCCTGTTTTAAATGCACATCTGGAGTCCTACTTCACACTTAATTCATCTTGGGAGGTGAAGCCCAGAAATCTGCAATTTAACGTGGCACTCCAGGAGCTTGCTATGCACAGTGAAGTTTGAGAACCACTGCTCTGGAACCAAACTAGTGTGATAGTGTGGACTATCACTATTTCTGTATGCTCCCTTTCCCCTGGCAATATCTGGAGAGAAACCCATCCAAGCAAACTCTGAAGGGATCTTTCCCTTTTGCAAGGTCTCAAGACTTAACTTTTGAATTGTCAGGACCCTGGGTCTACAGAGTGGGAGGGCAGCAACCGCAGATTTTTTTGCTGTTTCCAGGTCTGCAGAACTTTCCTCAGTCTCTCTGCCCCACCCTGCCAGGGAGGGAACAGCACAACTCACTTATGAATAGGTCCTTTCTGAGGTCTGTCCACTGGGAGAGAATGCCTTTTTGTTGGTTGCAGCAGTCAGCAAAAAAGGGCAATGGTGGGTCTCAAAGTCAGACTTGTGAGCACACACGGGAGACGTCGGGGCCTCAGGGATGTGATCTTGGTCTTGTGCAAGGTCCAGCTACCGCATTCCCTGGCATAGTATACAAAGACCTCAATCCTAACCCTGGCCCTCAAGCGGTCAGGGTGGGGCCATAAGGCTCCGATGACTTCTGTTTCCCTGTGGACTACCCTTCCCGAGTGTTGAATGGACCAAAGAAATGGGACCATTCAACACACAGCTGAGGAGGTTGCTGGACCCATGAGTCCAGCTCCATTTTATGTCACAGGGGATTTATGAAGTTTGGGGTGAGAGGACAGGGAGGAAGCTTCACGTGGCTCAGGGGTATTGTTAAAATGACCTGAAGATGGCCTGGTGCGGTGGCTTATGCCTGTAATCTCAGCACTTTGGGAGGCCAAAGCGGTTGGATCACCCGAGGTCAGGCACTCGAGACCAGCCTGGCCAACATGAAGAAACCTCATCTCTACTAAAAATACAAAATTAGAAGGGAATGGTGGTGCGTGCCTGTAATCCTAGCTACTTGGGAGGCTGAGGCAGGAGAATCGCTTGAACCCGGGAGGCAGAGGTTGTGGTGAGCTGAGATCGCGCCATTGCACACCTGGGCAACGAGAGTGAAATGCCATTAAAAAAAAAAAAAAAGGGCCGGGGGGGGGGACCCCCCCCTGTAACCCCTGCACTTTGGGAGGCCAAGACCGGTGGATTACCTGAGGTCAGGAGTTCGAGATCAGCCTGGCCAACATGGCGAAACCCCGGTCTCTGATAAAAACACAAAAATGACTTGGGCATGGTGGCAGGTGCCTGTAATCCTAGCTACATGGGAGGGTGAGGCAGGAGAATCGCTTGAACCTGGGAGGCGGAGGTTGCAGTGAGCAGAGACTACAGGCCATTGCACTCCAGCCTGGGCAACAAGAGTGAAACTATCTCAAAAAAAAAAAAAGAAAGAAAGAAAGAAAAGACCTGAAGACTGTACTCGGAGCAGGATTTCATAAGAATCACAGTAAATGGATTAGCTGAATCCAATCAAGTTATTTAGGAACCTGGGAGGTAGGGAGTAGTCATGCCTATGGGTGGGAGACAGAATCAAAACAGATTTTAGAATCAAGTAATGGTATAACTTTAACCCAGAAAAAAAGGATTCAAAACCAATCCCTCTGAAGGAAATGGACCTGAAGCTTTCTGTTTTCACTGTGATTATAAAAAGGGCTGTTTTTTCATTTGGTGCTTAGAAAGAATTGTCCCAGACATAAGCAGCTCCAGCAGCAAGAAGAGTTCAGCATTTCTTTCCATCATACACTTTCTGTTCTTTCCCAGGGCTGCCCTTGTGTCTGGCTCTCTCTCTTCCTACAAGGACTGCAAAGACTGGATGCATGTTAGAGTGAGAAATCAGTTAAAGACACAGGATTTAATCTGCCGTACTAGGGAAAGTCTCAAACTTGTCACATGGCTTCAATGGTATTATGGAAAAAGCAAGGACTTTGATGTCAAAAAGTTCTAGTTGCTGGGAGCCGCGGTGGTTGTCCTGACGTGTAAGGAGGCGAGGCTACACATTTGAAGCCAACCTGGGCAGCATAAAAACCTCTCATCCATTAAAAAAAAAAAAAAAAGAAAAATAAAGTTCTATAGTTAAATCCTTGCATTGTGTGCTTTAGGCAAACCGTTACTTAAGCTTTCTGAGCTTTTGGGAGCCTTGTCTGGACTTGGTCTCTACTGTCCTAAGTACTCACAGTGGAGCTAGGCTACCCTGCATTCACCATCCTATTGTCTAAAGAACAGGAAGGGAGACAAAGGAGAGAAGCTCTGACCAAGAGGGCAGTACTTTCTCCTAGAGATAGATCAGCCACTTTCCATTTCCTAAAACTGGGCTTTCACCATTCACACTGGGAAATATCTGCGATTATACTCAGGCCCTGCATCTGGCTCCCTCTGGCCACGTGATGAAACCAACATCAGAGCTTTCCAGGAAACAAAGCTGGTCATCAGGTTGCAGAAAACAAGCAGATAAATAATTGATCGTCTCAAATCTCTACCTCCAAAGATCACTGATAAAAATGAGCCAGCTCTCTTATTTCAAGAAAGCTTGGGTCTTTGGCTTAGAAATCAGAAGACAGGCGGCCGGGCTGCTGTTATCACACCTGTTATCCCAGAACTTTGGGAGGCTAAGGCAGGCCAATTGTCTGAAGCCAGGAGTTCGAGACCAGCCTGGTAAACATGGCGAAACCCTGTCTCTACTAAAAATACAAAATCTAGCCAGGTGTGGTGGTGCACGCCTGTAATTCCAGCTACTCAGTAGGCTGAGGCACAAGAACTGCTTGAACCCGGGAGGCAGAGATTGCAGTAAACTAAGATTGCACCACTGCACTCCAGCCTGGGCAAGAAAGTGAGACTCTGTTTCCAAAAAATAAAAATAGAGTAGGAGCTAGACCAGCAAAGGAGTAAGAGCACATTCCAGACAGGGGGCTCCCAACTATGGGCAAAAACATACAGGTAGGTTTGGTGCTCTTGGCAGAAAAGTTCAAAGTAAAGGGTAGAAGGTTACAAATGAAAGAGGCCAGGTCATGCAGAGTGTTAAATGTTACATTTAACGGTTTGATCTTTTAAGTCAGTGGTTGACAAGCAAGCTGCAGTACACTGGTGTGTTATGAATCCACTATAAGCGTGCTGCCAAAGCTTGACCAGGGTGTAAAATTCACATATTTATATACACATATATATGTGATATATGAATTAAGCCAGAATGACCCAGCAAATAGGCAAAAGGCATAGCATAACATCAGACCACAGCCAAAGATTGTATGTTTAGCAAAACATTGAAGATCTTTGCTTTGTGGCTATGTAAAAACATGTCGCTGGGTTAAGATTTCATCTCTGCCACCACGGCTGGAAAATAAAGTAGGGGATGGATTCTCATGTTGGTTTCTCCGGTTTTGCCAAGTACAGATGCTGGTGAGGGAGCTTTTTCTTTCTTCCACATCACTACCTCTTCCACTTGTTCTGGGCCATTTAAGAGGTTCACATGGGGTAATACAGATACAGTAAAGCAAAGCCTCAAGATCCAGGCTGCTTTCACTGCTGCTGTGTGGCCTGCAAGCAGCTGACAAAGGCCTCCAGGAGTGTGGGTGGAGAGGAACTTGGTGTGATGAGATACGGGGGAAGCGGGAAGGGCAGCTAGAAAAACAAAATGTCTCAATTTATCCCCACATTTTTCCTCCAAATCATTTTAATCCAATAGTATACCACTGAGGCGAAGAGTGATAAAGCGAATGATACAAAGATCACAGAAACTTTTAGCTGCCAAGGAACATCATACTGGCATACCGATTCACTAATTATTGCTGGCCTGGTGGTTGCTGGTGTTAGTCATCAGGATAGGTCCTGATGGACCAGTTAACCAACCCTTGTTCTAGTCTCATTATCTCTGAATAAGAGTATTTGGAGGTAGCTGTTTTACCCTGCAGAGGTAAGGGTGATAAATGAGTCTGTGCTCAAGGTTCATGTCCTCTATGCTGTAGTAACGCGATGTTTTGTTTTTTTTTTCCGAGACAGAGTCTCACTCTGTCACCCAGGCTGGAGTTCAATGGCGCAATCTCGTCTCACTGTAACCTCTACCTCCTGGGTTCAAGCATTTTTCCTGCTTCAGCCTCCAGAGTAGCTGGGATTACAGGCGTGAGCCACCATGCCCGGCCAGTAACAACGTACTATACTGAGACTGATGACATTCACCCAGTTCAGATGACGTGGTCCACAGCCTACAATCCAGACTAATCTTATCTGCAAAACTATTCCAATCTAATGGAAAAGAGCAGACTTCAAGGATGGCAGTTGTGCTTTCTGAGGGGTCCTTATACCTACTCATCCCACCCTACCATCCTACATGCCCAAGAAGGTAAGTGATGAGTCAGCCTGGTACATTCAGTTCCACAGTAAAGAAGCAGGATGATCTAAATATCCAATTTCCTTATAAGGCAGGGAAAAACCATCCCTTTTTTTCATTAGAATCCAAACTATGATAAAGGAGACAGAAAGACATCAGCAACTTTGAGCAAAATGTTTACATTTATATTGAAATATACACTAAAACAGAATGAGTTCTACTACTCAATGAAACTTTGCCAAAGCAAAATCACAAACTTCCAACGGGGAGGTCCAGTCAGCTAGCAGCAGTGATCCCCAAGCAGGAACACCAAGAAGCCTGGGGGACCCCTCTCCAAAAAGCCTCCTTTCAAGAGGCCCCAACTCACTTCTCCCACATGCACCCACATGGATTTAAGAGCTTAGACATGCTCCTGATTTTCATATATTTTTAGTTTCTTCTTCACTGCAATAAATATAAAGTTGGCAATGCTCATACACCACAGCACAGACAGTATTTCAGGCTTTAGCATACAACTGTAAACAGTGACTAGGTTAAAAAAATAAAAGAAAGTAAGTTGGACTTTTTTTTTTTTTCAACAAAGAGACAAAATTCCTTAGAGCCGGGCATGAGCTACTCAAGATTTGTTTTGTTGGGTTAAGGTTTCCGACAAAAGATTCTGGTTTAGGCAGATGCCCTTGACAGTTCAAGTAGACCCAGAGTGGTAGCCAGAGCACTGTCTACAGCAACCGAGAATACATGGACTGGAAGACAACCTGCCCTAGATCACCCTTGGCAGTACATCTTCAAGCTGCCACATTCCAGATATGACCACAGACATCTTTACAGTTCCATCACTGGCTGCCATCTAGTGTAGCAGGAATGCGTGGGCGAAGGAATACAAATTTGCTGGGAGGAAAAGAGAATAGTATCTCTGCTAGCTGCCTGGAAAGTTGGCCCCTTAATCACAATGACAACTAGGACATTTCACTTGGACAGTGCATTAAATTTATAGATTTGTTTAAAACTACAAAGACCAAGCAGTAAGTTCTGTCACTGACGCAAACTGGGATGTCAAAGAAAAATAGATTAACTATTTTTACCTAAAGTAGTGCAAAGAAATCTGGCAAAAAATGAAAGTGAACTCAATATCTGCACATCAGTAATGGGGCAGAATTTTATTTAAAAGGCTAGTGGTTCAAATACTATTGCTTGAATAGCTCTGGTAGATATAAAATGTAGTAACATGTGAGGTTTGTACATATGAGCAAAGGAGCTGAGGGCCAGCTCACAAAGGGATATGTGATCCTCAGTCAAGAAAGAAGCTAAAAGCGCATGCTGCAGGAGTAACCTAATGGATTTATTTGCACTGTACTCCTACCTTCTGACAAACAAAAAAGACCTGGATAGAAAACTGTCTTTCCACCCACAAAAATCTGGCTTAATTCTTCTTCCTATAAAACTATACCTCAGCTAAGAAAAAAATCTCTTGTGAAAAACTCAACCTGGGCTACTAAAAATAAAAAGGAAATTTTTAATATCGTAAACAAGTTTAGTAAACACCATGTGGATTTTCTGTTAATGAAGACATGATACATTCAAAAAAGTATGTATTTTTAAAAAAGAACAAAACAAAACAATTTTCTAGAAAGAGACTTCACAAGAAAAAAATGAGCCCAAGTTTTATCCCTCAAGCAGAAATGGGTCTTAGCACAAATCAGTAAGCCCTCCTCCAATATACAAAAACACTGAAATTTGCCTTTCAAGTATGTTACTGAATTTGAACATTAAGCAGAATCACTGCAGAGTGTATTTTGATGGGTTACTTCAATACCCACCTGGTCCAGTTCAAAGTATCTATAGATCCAGTTTGTACATATTCCATAGGTATACTGATAAAACCATCTACTATCCCATTTTTTTAATGGCAGTTCTTATATAGCTCAAGCAAACATTAAGATCAACAAATTCTCAGATTAAGTACATTAATAAGATACCTTAGAAGTGAAACAAACCTAGTTTTTACTAAAATGATGGGATAAAGGTAGTGTCTATGCTAAAGAGCAGCTTCACTTGTTTCCCCACGGAAAAAGGCCCAAAATTTTTGGACGATACTTTAAAAACTAAGCCAATAAGGCCAGGCGCAGTGGCTCACGCCTGTAATCCCAGCACTGTGGAGGCTAAGGCGGGCAGATCACCTGAGGTCAGGAGTTCGAGACCAGCCTTGTCAACATGGCGAAATCCTGTCTACTAAAAATACAAAAATTAGCTGGGCGTGGTGGCATGCACTTTTAATCCCAGCTACTCGGGAGGCTGAGGCAGGAGAATCATTTGAACCCGGGAGGTGGAGGCAGCAGTGAGCCAAGATCGCACCACTGCACCCCAGCCTGGGCAACAAGAGTGAAACTCCATCTCAAACAAAACAAAACAAAAAACAACTAAGCCAATAAAAAAAATATATACACCTTAAGATATTATAAAACTTGAAATAATGTCAGGTGCTATGGAATGGGAAACAAGAGTTCTGATTCCCCTCAACCTCCCAAAAAGCTGTAACAGGTTTTAAGGGAAAAACAAAACCAGAACTCTAAATATGAATAGCAATACAGAGACTCTATAGCACAGAACACCACACAAGAATGAGTTTTATAGCAGTACTATCATGACAGTAACTGGCTGGAGACTATACTTCCAGCAACAGGGTTCCTAGGTCAAAAATGTGTTAAAAGCTTGTAATGTCAACAAGGACCAAAAAAAAAAAAAAAAAAAAAGAGAGAGGAAAAAAAAGGAGGGGGGAATGAAGGGGGAAAGGGGGACATGAAGGGGAATAGGGAGGAAAGGCTGCATGCACGGGTCTATTATAGACATGATATTCAGCAGCATAAAAATAATACCCTCCAAAGAGTCCCTCTAGTGGGGCAAAACCTGTTTTTCACTGCTAAGCATGGAAAAGATTAAGAAAGCAGAACAAACTCACTTCTACACTATAGCATCTTCCATATATGAATGACAAGCATGTTCAACCTGATGCTACATGTTAAGAAAATATTCAGTATACATGAGAATCTAAGCAACATAAAAACAAAAGGCTAAATTATGAACCTTAAAAAATTGGAGAAAACATGTTTTAAAGCCAAGTAGGATGATTCTGATTATTATTATATATGACATAATCCACAGAAAGGCCAAGAAAAGAATCTTCATATTGTTCAGTATTTAGGCTTGATGTTGTCCTAGGAAAACAGTGATAATTCAACGAATGTGTTACACATACAACTAAAAAGTCCCCTTCTGGTTTCAAATGAATTTAAACAACAATCTTCCTTGGCTAATTTTTCTCCTCTGTCAAACAAACCTTCTATGTACAGGACCAGTTTAAATCCCTCCTCCCCTTCAAACACTAGATATGAACATCCAGGAACATTCTACAATGCAAAGTGCCTTAAGAAAGAGAAGGATTCTGTAGTGCCAGTGATAGAACTGATCTGAGGAAGCTGAGATGCTAGTAACACTGATGGGAGCCAGTCAGGCAATGGTGGTTTGTTTCTCCTCAGGTGTTTCCTCCAACAACTGCATGATCAGTTCATGCAGGGGTTTGCAGATCTTTGCATAGCCCCCTCCTGTCAGATGCAGAAAATCAAACATGTCGTGGCAGGAGATGGCACCGTCCGAGTGCACAAAACCCCCGTCGGTATCCAGGAGCTGCACATTGGCAAGCTTCGGCAGCGAAACCTTGAGGAGTTGGTTCACCTTGGCGTTCTTTTGCCTCAAAGGATTGGGTTTCTCACCTCGAGGTAACAAACCCTGGGGCACAGCGGAAAACATTAAATTAGAAGATTCACTTATTTTTCTCTACTTATTATTTGTAACTTTAGATAACATCTCCATTTGGCACTTTCTACACCTTTGATTTGTAAAACACTGGAAAATACTGGTTTGAATGAAAGCTAACCGTTTCTTCTTAGTATTTTCATGGGTTCCCTTCTGTCCCTTAATTGTTGGTATTCTTCAGGGACCTGTCCTTTGGCCCACTACTCTAAGTACTTTAGCCAGATCTCTTCCTAGAGCTTCAGAATTACATATTAAATTTCCAGCCACAGAAACAAATTTAAATGTTCCCGAGGCATTCCCAACTGATCCAAAAACAATTCATTAAACTATGCTCTTCCTCTTTACCAACTGGTCATTCCAACATCTCCAAGTCTCTCATCCCATGTATCTATTTAACATTAAATTACTCAACTTTTGCATCCTAAATGTCATTTTCTTTTCTCCATCCTGATTATATACACTGCTATAGCTCAGGAACTTATCTCCAATCATCCTAATTACTATAAAATCTCCTGACTGGTCTTCCCAGCTCCAATGCTGTCTGCCCTTCAATCTGTTCTCCATTTGGCTGTCAGAATAATCCAGCTCATAGATACACATCATCTATTAATGCCACATGGAAACTACACCATACTATACCACAAGAAAAAGAGGTGGAATGAATGCTGTCTTGATGAATCAGAGCCATTCACCCTGGAATAACCCTGGAACACTGTTTTAATTTTGTCTCCTTGTAGCCCTTTTCCAATTGCAATATACTAGGATTAAGCATGAGTTACCATGCCCAGCCAAGCAATTCTAAAGATAATATGCACATTTTCACTTAAATACACCATAAAGTCTGTTTGCACACAGCCCTTTTAATTGTAATGTGATTACTGCTCTCATATTCTATGACTTACGTAACCATCTCTATGATACTACTATTTAGGTTATTTCCAATGTTTTAGCATTATGGATAACACCATAATTAACATTTCTGCATATCCAATTTAAAAACAAAGAATATGGAAGGATTACTCAGCAACAAATATTTCCTAAGCAAATACTATGTACTAGTCACTATACTTAACAGGTGGACTCTTAACACAATCCTTTCTGGAGTAAGGCAGGTATAAATACGTACCTCAACAAGTAAATGAAATGCCTTGTAATAAAAAACATCTGGCTCCCCAGCAACTGTGAATAAAATCCAAACATCCCAACAGCATACGAATTCCTACATGACCTGGCCTGGCGCAGTGGCTCACGCCTGTAATCCCAGCACTTTGGGAGGCTGAGGCAGGCAGATCATGAGGTCAGGAGTTCGAGACCAGCCTCGCCAATATGGTGAAACCCCATCTCTACTAAAAATATAAAAATTAGCCGGGCATGGTGGCGTGTACCTGTAGTTCCAGCTACTTAGGAGTTTGAGGCAGAAGAATCACTTGAACCCGGGAGGCGGAGGTTGCAGTGAGCTAAGATTGTGTCACTGCACTCCAGCCTGGGCAATAGAGCGAGACTCCATCTCAAATTTAAAAAAAAAAAAAAAAAAATTTCCTACATCAGCTGGTTGTGGCCTCTTTCTCCTAACCATCCCAGGCTCAAACTTCATGCAGCCTCCTCTGCTCACCCAAAAAACATATACACGTACAAGTCTTTGCTCAATTCTCTTTATTTTTCTATAATACCTTTTCTTTCCCTATTTGTCTGGAAACCAATGAAGTCTTTAAATGTAGATGTCAACTTTTGATAAACACCTTTTCACCTTACTCCAAACAGCACACAGTATAATAATTCTCTGTGTTGCTGTCTCCATACACTAGACTGTGAGCTCCTTGAGACATAAAACTATGTCTTACTCATTTCTGTATGCTCAAGAACTAGGATAGTGCCTTGTACACAGTGATCCACAGGTTTTTTGAATAAATGACTATCTTCCTAACACCATCTCACTAAAGAACTAAATTTATATCAGATTTTGCTAAAACATATTTCAAACTGAACTAAGAATATCTACAGCTAGACTTTTTTTTTTTTTTTTTGAGACGGAGTTTTGCTCTGTTGCCCAGGCAAGAGTGGAGTGGCACGATCTCGGCTCACTGCAACCTCCACCTCCCGGGTTTAAGAAATTCTCTGCTTCAGCCGGGCACGGTGGCTTATGTCTGTAATCCCAGCACTGTGGGAGGCCAAGGTGGGCAGATCACGAGGTCAGGAGATTGAGACCACGGCTAACACGGTGAAACCCCGTCTCTACTAAAAATACAAAAAATGAGCCAGGCGTGGTGGCGGATGCCTGTAGTCCCCGCCACTCAGGAGGCTGAGGCAGGAAAATGGCGTGAACCCAGGAGGCGGAGCTTACAGTGAGCTGAGATCACGCCACTACGCTCCAGCCTGGGCAACAGAGTGAGACTCCATCTCAAAAAAAAAAAGGAAGAAATTCTCTGCTTCAGCCTCCTGAACAGCTGGGATTACAGGCACATGCTACCATGCCCAGCTAATTTTTTTGTATTTTTAGTAGAGACGAAGTTTCACCACCTTGGCCAGGCTGGTCTTGAACTCCTGACCTTGTGACCCACCCGCCTCGGCCTCCCAAAGTGCTGGGATTACAGGTGTGAGTCACCACACCCAGCCTACAGCTAGACTTATACTGAAACAGACAGCTGTTCACCTTTGAGACCATGAAGAGTTAATGCTTTAATTCTACAAAAGGGTAGTACCTTTCTGTTCAGGGTACAACTATAAAGTATCCATTTTTTTGCTGATGAAATTTTTCATGTTTTAGAGAAAATTAGAATGCCTAATATACCATCTTTAACATATCAGCAGTAGAACAGGACACTTACAAAATAATCCAAATACAGGTCTAATAAAAAGACACAGGATTCAGACAAATCTCATGTGCAAATTTGCAAAACATTATGGAGGCCAAAAAAAAAGGGATATTGAGGCACCAAATGGCTTCCATACTTCCAAACAAGGATGCATGGTAAAAGATGGCCCCACAGCTGGTATGGGGAATGATGACATCAGTAAGACAGTAAGACACATTAGAGAAGAGGTCAACGAAAGTATAATAAACTGCTTCCACCTCAAGGTTCTCTAATATTCACGAGCAATCACATTTCTAAAAAGATTCCTCAGCTGACCTAAAGACATCAAACTCTCTACCCACCAAAGACTACGTACCAATACAATGATTTTGGCCTGTGGCTGCCTTGTGTTGATAAGTTGTACAATGGCCTCAATCCCACCTGCTACCTCTTCTGCTGTATTTTCGTGGTTGTTTGTTCCTACCCAGACAACAATGACCTACAATTGAAGAAAGAAAAAAAGGGGGTAAGGAGGAGATAAATACCCAGGAATAAAGGAATGTCCACCATTTAGATGAAAACCTTTTCTTTTTTTCTTTTTTTGAGATGGGGCCTCGCTCTATCACCCAGACTGGAGTGCAGTGGCACCATTTTGGCTCATTGCAACCTCCGCCTCCCAGGTTCAAGCGATTCTCCTGCCTCAGGCTCCCGAGTAGATGGGACTACAGGCATGCACTGCCATGCCCGGCTAATTTTTGTATTTTTAGTAGAGACTGGGGTTTCACCATGTTGCCCAGGCTGGTCTTGAACTCCTGACCTCAGGTAATCCACCCGCCTTCGCCTCCCAAAGTGCTGGGATTATAGGTGTGAGCCACCACCCCTGGCCGAAAATCTTATTTCAAAAAGCAAAGGAGGAAAGATAAACTTCTCAAATGGTGCTGGCTAACTTCAACTGGACAGCTACCTTACTAAATTTTCTTTTAAGAGAGACAGCGTCATGCTACATTGCCCAGGCTGGTCTTAAACTCCGGGCTCAAGTCATCTTTCTTTGGCCTCCCAAAATGCTGGGATTACAAATGTGAGCCACCACACTCAGCCAGGGCAGGTATCTTAATGCACTGATTTATGCCTCATATCAGGATAAATTCTACGTGGAATAATATTTAAGTGGTAAAATTGTACTAGGAAGAAACGAGAGAATTATATCATGCAACAGGGAGCTAATTTCTCAAAATCCAAAAATTATACAAAAAAGATTAATAAATTTAACTGTATAAAAATAAAACCTGGCCAGGTGCAGTGGCTCACATCTATAATCTCAATGATTTGGGACGCTGAGGCAGGAAAACTGCTTCAGCCCAGGAGTTCAAGGCTGCAGTGAGCCATGATCACACCACTGCACTCCAGCCTGGGTGACATGGTAAGACCCTGTCATGGTATAAATACACAGGTGCACTCAAGGAAAAGAGTCACAGAGGTGGAGGCTGGAAGGAATTTTAGTAATTTTTTTTTTTTTTTGAGACAGTTTTGCTTTTGTTGCCCAGGCTGGAGTGCAATGGCTTGATCTCAGCTCACCGCAACCTCCACCTCCTGGGTTCAAGCGATTCTCCTGCTTCAGCCTCCCGAGTAGCTGGGATTACAAGCATGGGCCACCATGCCCGGCTAATTTAAGACCTCGCCAAGTGCTGGGATTACAGGCGTGAGCCACCGCGCCCGGCCTCTTTACTTATTTTTGAAACGGAGTCTTGCTCTGTCACCCAGGCTGGAATGCAATGGTGCGATCCTGGCTTACTGCAACCTCTATCTCCTGGGTTCAAGTGATTCTCCTGCCTCAGCCTACTAAGTAGCTAGGACTACAGGTGTGTGACACCACGCTTGGCTTTTTTTTTTTTTAAACTAGAGACAGGGTTTCACTACGTTGGCCAGGGTGGTCTTGAACTCCTGGCCTCAAGTGATCCACCCACCTCGGCCTCCCAAAATTCTAGGATTACAGGCATGACCCACCACGCCCATCCAACAAGTTTTTCTCTTTAGAAAAAAAAAAAAAAAATCACAGTCTGGCATGGTAGCTCAAGCCTATAATCCCAGTATTTTAGGTGGCTGGGGCAGGAGGATCATCTGAGGCCAGGAGTTTGACACCAGCCTAGGCAACATAGCAAGACCAAGAAAGACCCTGTCTACAAAAAGAAATTTAAAAATCAGCTGAGCACGGTGGCACATGCCTGCAGTCCTAGCTGTTTGGGAGGCTGAGGCCATAGGGTCATCTGAGTCCAGGAGTTTGAGGTTACAGTGAGCTATCATCATGCCACTGCATTCTAGCTTGGGCAACAGAGAGAACTTGTCTTAAAACAAACAACTTTCAATGAAAGCACGTTTTGTCAGGGCTCAGTGTTTTTTTTTTTTTTTGGGAGCTGAAACGATTATATAGTATGTGCCAACTCAGAGTATATATGATATAAGATACTGGGTAGAAATGTTCATTTGTTCACATCTGCTTCTAATTTTCTTCAGACGAACTTGCAGGCCTTGATTACCGACCTGTTTATATGGTTAAACAGATCCAAAATTACTTTCTGAAGTTAATCATGGCCCTACTCCCATGGCCCACCTCTGAGTAGTTTTCCCCTCACACTGCCCAAGGTCTATGCATTCCACAGAACAGCACACCTCATTAGCATAAAATCTCTTCCTTCGGCCAGGCACAGTGGCTCATGCCTGTAATCCCAGCACTTTTGGGAGGTCAAAGCCGGTGGATCACGAGGTCACGAGTTCAAGATCGGCCTGGCCAAGATGGTGAAACCCCATCTCTACTAAAAATACAAAAATTAGCCGGGCACAGTGGCAGACGCCTGCACTCCCAGCTACCTGGGAGACTGAGGCAGGAGAATGGCTTGAACCCAGGAGGCGGATGTTGCAATGAGCCAAGATTACACCACTGCACCCAACCTGGGCGACAAAGCAAGACTCCATCTCAAAAAAAAAAAACTCTTCCTTCAATTTAAGAAGATAATTATAACAACTACAAATACAACCCAACAGGCAAACAATTCACTAGTTTTTTAATTATATATTTTGATATATTCTTAAGCAATGACGGTATCATTTACCTTAAAGAGGCATGAAACAAACAGCGAAACAGGTCTTTAAAGAACCAATTTTTTTTTTTACTACCAGTTTCAGACTATTTAACTATCCAAAAGACACTTAAGATTAATGACATTCTTTGACAAGTAATTTTCATTTCACCTTAGGCTTAATATTCTCCAGTTCTCCATTCTTTAGTCTCCACAAAACATGTCTTGTTGTATCTCCCCCAATTCCAAAATTCAGTGCATGAAGTGGGGAGAAAAGCTCTCGCCATATCTAAAAAAAGAAAAACTTGATTTAGTGCAGCTAAAACTAGGGGAAAGTTTAATCTTTCAATTGCAATGTGTTGCAAAGCATTAGAAATAATTTCCTTTTCCTGTATTTAAAGATAACACTGCAATGTGTGACACTCACTGTTTTAAGGACGTTGAAAATACCACTGTGTAACTCAGTTCTTAATGTAGCTTTAGGTCTCAGCTCAAGAAATGAGTCACAACTCAATCTGATGCCCCCTAAAAGGTACCAACATTAATAATTAAGCTGTCAACTCAACAAACTCTCCTTTCCACTTACTGAACTATACAAACAGGGTGAAGTGGAAACAAGAGATGAAGAAATTTAGAGTGCTAGACCTAAAAAAAAAATAAAGCTATCTTTTCTTTTAAATTTCCCCTGGGGCGGGGCACGGTGGCCCAAGCCTATAATCCTAGCACTTTGGGAGGCCAAGACACGTGGATCATTTGAGGCCAAGAGTTCGAGACCAGCCTGGCCAACATAGTGAAACCCCATCTCTACTAAAAATACAAAAATTAGTCAGGCATGGTGGCGCATGCCTATAATCCCAACTACTTGGGGGGTGAGGTATGAGAATCTCTTGAGCCTGAGGCTGTGCCACTGCACTACAGCCTCGGCAATGGAGTGGGACTCGGTCTCAAAAAATAAATAAATAAATAAATAAAATAATAAATTTCCCATGGAAAAATGCCTAACCATACAAGATCGGGAATAGCTTACTACAAAAATATATGAAATAGGAAAATGGCAAAATATAAATAAGAATCATGACTAGGTTATATACGTTATCAGCAAATACAAATGGGAAATACTAAGTTACAAATAATAACTGACAATCTGACTAGAGCAAATATAAACAAACATAACATTAAGCTTCTCAGAAACCAGACTAAAAGAAGTTTCATTATAAACAATGCTTCAGATCAGAACATGTCCAAGTTAAAAGAAAGAAAAGAAAATCCCTTTAGGTAGCTTTGATTTCTCTTATAACCTCAATTAGGGCTTCTCTAAGAGGCACAAATAAGCTCAGCTCAGAATGAAAGTCTATTAGTAATGAATGGTTATACATGAGTAGCCAAGAACCACGCTCACCCCTTCCACCTTTACCTCATATTGCTGCATTAACTGCACCATGGAGTCTCCCACAAATAGTACATCAGGCTCTTTGTCTTTACAGTCCAAAACAAATCTGTTGTGCTGGTTTGAAGAAGAAAGAAAAATTATTAACTGGCACTTCTGGCCGGGTGTGGTGGCCCATGTTTGTAATCTCAACATTTTGGAAGGCCAAGGCAGGAGGATGGATCACTTGAGGTCAGGAGTTTGAGACCAGCCTGGGTAATATATCAAGATCCCACCTCTACAAAAACAACTTTTTTTTTTTTTCCTAAGACAGGGTCTGGCTCTCTTATCCAGGCTGGAGTACAGTGGCGTGATCTTGGCTCACTGCAACTTCTGCTTCAGGGGCTCAAGCCATCCTCCCACCTCAGCCACCTGAGTAGCTGGGACTACAGGCTCATGCCACCATGCCTGGCTAATTTTTTGTATTTTTTGTAGAGATGGGGTTTTAACCATGTTGCCCAGGCTGGTCTCCAACTCCTGAGCTCAAGCAATCTGCCCACCTCAGCCTTCCAAAGTGCGGGGATTCCAGGTGTGAGCCACACATCCAGCCAGAAAAAAATTTTTTTGAATAAAAAAAGAAACTGGTATTTCTTTTCCTGTGAGACTTCTTGGCCTAGAAAGAACAGCTGTCCAACCAGTTACTGTTGTTAAACATTTTTTAGTCTATCCCCAAAGCTTATTCCTCTCATTCTATAAATTAACTGTTTGAACTTTCTTCTCACCCTTACTATACTGATCATTCTAGTACTCTCAAGAAACCCAGAATTCTAATGAAACCAGAATAGAAAAATACATGTAATACACTATGTAGAAGTTTACCTTTTCCTTAAACTTTTATTAAGAAAATTGCAAATACACAGAAAAGTTGACATAGTACAATGAACATACACATCTGCCTCTTATATTCAACAACTGATAGTATTTTCCCATGTTTGCTTTATCTCTATGTATGCGTGCATGTTTGCTGGACTCTTTGTGAAGTAAAATGCAAACATTATTATTCTTCACCATGATGCATCTCCTAAGCATGCATCTCCTAAGAGTAAGAACATCTTCTTATAAAACCACAAATTGGGCTCAGTGGCTCATGCCTGTAATCCCAGCACTTTGGGAGGCCAGGGCGGGCGGATCACCTAAGGTTGGGAGTTCGAGATCAGCCTGGCCAACATGGTGAAACCCCGTCTCTAATAAAAATACAAAAATTAGCCAGGCATGGTGGCGGGTGCCTGTAGTCCCAGCTACTCAGGAGGCTGAGGCAGGAGAATTGCCTGAACCTGGGAGATGGAGGTTGCAGTGAACCGAGATGGTGCCATTACACTCCAGCCTAGGCAACAAGAGCAAAGCTCCATCTTAAAAACAAACAAACAAAAAAACCCACAAATTATTATCACAAGTAGGAAATGAAACAATCAAACATCTAATATTCAGTCCATATTCAATTTTTCAAATGGCTCCAAGAGTTGGATAAAGTATTACAACATCATTTTTTCAACTATGATCCAATCAGGTTCCATGTATTTTATTTGAATGCAGACTTTGAAAATATCTGTTAACTTCCAAATGTGAGACACTGGCAAACTAGGACTCAATCCTTTTCAGTCAAATCCAAGTTTATAAACAGTGGTAATCTCCTCTCAGAGTGCCTCTTTCTGTTATAAAGGTACAAGACACTTTCTAAAATTGATTTTGGCCAGGTGTGGTAGCTCATGTGCATAATCTCAGCACTTTAGGAGGCCAAGGTGGGAAGGATAGCTTGAGCCCAGGCATTCGAGACCAGCCTGGGCAACATCATGAGACCCCTTCACTATGAAGAAAAGAAATAAAAGAAAGAAAAAAGAAAATAAATTTTATCCATTAATGTTAAAGAACATAGTCTAAACTTTTATTTTATTTTACTTTTTGGAGATGGAATCTCACGTCACTCAGGCTGGAGTGCAGTAGCATGATCTTAGCTCACTGCAACCTCCACCTCCCGAGTTCAACCAATTCTTATGCCTCAGCCTCCTGAGTAGCTGGGATTATAGGCGCCCGCCACCATGCCCAGCTAATTTTTGTATTTTTAGTAGAGACGCGGTTTCACCATGTTGTCAGGCTGGTCTCTAACTCCCGACTTCAGGTGATCCACCTGCCTCGGCCTCCCAAAGTGCTGGGATTACAGGCATGAGCTACCACGCCAGGCCAGTTTAAACTTTTATATTCATCCCTGAAACAAATTTATACAATGCTCTAGGTCTGTAATGTAGGTCCAGGCAAAGGCCTACTCTCTTTTTTTCCCCAAAGACGGGGTCTTGCTATGTTGCCCAAACTGGACTGAATTCGTGGGCTCAAGTGATCCTCTTGCCTTAGCCTCCCAGCTAGCTGAACTACAGGCATGCTTTATCATGCCTAGCTTTCCAATGCTGTTTCTTTTTCTCAAACTCTACGTTCAATTTTGTTTCCCTTAGGAATTAAGGAAGAGTTACTATTTAAGTATTTCTGTTGACAATACCAACACAGATGAGGCTGTGGTAAAACTCAGATACTCATCCACAGGTGAAGTGTAAAGTGACAGAAATACTTCTGGAAATAATTTTACAGATTATGAAAACACCTCCAGCCAGGTGTGGTGGCTCACGCCTGTAATCCTAGGCCTCTGGGAGGCCAAAGTGAGCAGATCACATGAGCTTAGGAGTTCAAGACCAGCCTTGGCAACATGCAAAACCCCATCTCTAATTAAACAAACAAACTATATATATATTCATTTATTTATTTAAAAAAAGAAAAAAAAACACTTCCTCTCTTAGGGTGACAGGACTAGGGACAGCTTTTTCCTTGCTTCCATATTTTGTGCAAACACATATTTTAAAAATTACTGTTTCAGTAAATATTTTTAAACTGAGGAGACATGAGCAAGAATAAAAGTTTAGTGAATAGGTGCTTTTTCCTATCATGTCAACTCCCTATTGCAGGTACTGTAGTACCAACTACCTTTCTCTCTCTCTCTCTCTTTTTTTTTGGTTTTTTTTTTTTTTTGTAGAGACAGGGTTTTGCAATGTTGCCCAGGCTAGTCTGGAACTCAAGCGATCCACTCACCTCTGCCTCCCAATGTACTGAGATTAAAGGCCCGAGCCACTGCACCCAGCCCCAACTACCTTTCCACACCAATAAAATAGCTTGTGTTTGTCCAGTGTTGTGGAATGTAAGACTGCTATGATAAAGGTTCTAGTACTTTTCTCCTAAAGTTTAATAGTTGTAATACATTTGGAAAAACAGAAAGGACCAAAACAACACATCTATAATCCTACCACCTTAACCTAGTAACTATGACCATGCTTGAGTATTTTCTCCTTGGTTTTTTCCACATCCTCTGTTATCCCTTTTATATAGTTTAAGTATCACGGACACCTCTTTCTGGCACTATATGTCTGGGGCCAAAAAAAACCAACATTCAAATTCTAGCTACCTACTTTCTAGTCCAGTGATCTTAAATAAGTACATAATTTGTGCCTTGGTTTTAACATGTGCTAGCAACTCCATTTTAGAGTTGTTAAAGATTCCCAGCTATATTGTCTGGCACCCACTAGGCACTTGAAAAATAGTAGCCATTATAGTTGCATTTAACATCATACTAGAACCAGTTTTCTATGTAGCAACACAGTTTTTATAATCATAACTTTTAATGGCCATATATTCTTTTTTAGACACAGGATCTTGCCCTGTCACCGAGGGTGCAGGGCAGTGCATGATCACAGCTTACTACAGCCTCAAACTCCCAGACTCAAGCAATTCTCCTGCCTCAGTCTCCCTAGAAGCTGGGACTACAGGCACACACCCAGCGAATTTTTTTGTTCTATTTTTTGTAGAGTCAGGGTCTTGGTGTGTTTCCTAGGCTACACTTCTGGCCTCAAACAATCTACTGGCCTCAGCCTTCCAAAGTGCTGGGACTACAGGTATGAGCCACTGCACCTAATATACTCTACTGAATACACTCAATGACACATTTTTGTTTGCTTTTTTGGGGGGTGAGGGGAATGAGGGTCTATGTTGCCCAGGCTGGTCTTGAACTCTGGTGCTTAAGCAATCCTCTTGCCTCAGCCTCCCAGGTCATGCTTTTCTTCCTGTGGACAGACTTGCCAGTGGCCTCTTTTTGTGAATCTAATAAGCGTAATAAAGGGATATATATATAGCTTTTCCTACACTGGAAATTCTTAAAATCAGTATTTTTATGGATTTTGGACATATTTCCAAATTCTTAACAAAAGGGCTATATACCAATCTGTAAGGACTCCAGCAATATATTAGAACTGGTTTTACTGTACTTGCACCTGAATTAGATATTAACATTTTTCTTTCTCTTCCTAACTTTTTAATTTACACTTTTTGGAAACAAACACTTTCTATCATGTCTACTGAAATACTTATATATTAGTTCCTTTAGGATATTTTTATTGATAATACATGATATCTATGCTTCATCTATAATATTTACTGTGTATATTTTCCTTAGTCTGCTGCTGAGCCTTATTTTTCTGGTTAATATGTTTTGATACGATTTCTATTATGTTTGGCAGGTCTTTCAACATTACCCTTAAGAAAACCTTTTAGGCCAGGCACGTGGTGGCTCATGCCTGTAATCCCAGCACTCTGAGAGGCTAAGGTGGTTGGATCACCTGAGGTCAGGAGTTCAAGACCAGCTTGACCAACATGGTGAAACCTCGTCTCTACTAAAGAAATACAAAAATTAGTCAGGTATGGAGATGGGCGCCTCTAATCCTAGTTATTCAGGAGGTGGAAGTTGCAGTGAGCCAAGATCATACCACTGCACTTCAGCCTGGGTAACACAGTGAGACTCCATCTCAAAATCAAAAACAAAAACAAAACAAAACCTTTTTATTATGGAAAATATCAAATGTATACAAAAGCAGAGAGAATTAACACCTCCATTCAGAAAGAATGAACCTCCATGTATCAATTACCAGCTAGAGCAATCATTTATGGCCTATATTACTTCAGTCATACCCCCAACTACTGCCCCACTCCATCCTCAGATTATTTTGAAGCAAACTGAGGATATACCACTCCAAGTACAATTATTTCAGTATGCCATACTTAAAAGATTTTTAAAGTCAGGCACAGTGGCTCATGCCTGTAATCCCAACACTTCGGGAGGGTGAGGTAGTAGGATCACTTGAGGCCAGGAGTTCAAGATCATCAGCCTGGGCAACATAGTGAGACCCTATCTCCACAAAAAATAATAAAAAAAAATTAGCCCGGCATGGTGGCATGCACCTGTGGTCCCAGCTACTTGAGAAGCCAAGGTGGGACGATCACTTAAGCCCAGGAAGCCAAGGCTGCAGGAAGTTGTAATGGTGCCACTGCACTCCAGCATGGTTGACAGAGTGAGACTCTGTCTCCAAAAAATTTTTAAAATATTTGTGTATGTTTTTCTTCCATTTGACTGATTTTTCTACAGCCAGGGCTCATTAAAGTCTATTAACTTAAGACAAGAATAATGAAGATACCTAGTTTAGTTACTACTTTTCCTTTCCTTTGTCTTGAACTCCTGGGCTCCAGTGATTCACCTGCCGCAGCTTCCCAAAGTGCTGAGATTACAGGTGTGAGTCACTACTCCTGGTGTAGTTACTATTCATAAAGGTATAAATGATCCAGATGTCCATGAAAGAGAAAATGGGCAAATCAACTGTGGCACAATTATTTTTTTTTTCTTTTTGAAATAAGGTCTCGATCTGTCATCCAGGCTGCAGTGCAGTGGCACAATTATAGTTCATTGTAGCCTTGATATCCTGGGCTCAAGTGATCCTCCCACCTTGGCTTCCCAACCTGTCTTGGCCTCCCAAAGTGCTGGGATTACAGGTGTGAGTCACTGTATGCTGCTCTGTCTTAAAAAAAAAAATATTGGGGCTGGGCGCGGTGGCTCAAGTCTGTGATCCCAGCACTTTGGGAGGCCAAGACGGGCGGATCACGAGGTCAGGAGATCGAGACCCTTCTGGCTAACACGGTGAAACCCCGTCTCTACTAAAAAAAAATACCAAAAAACTAGCCAGACGAGGTGGTGGGTGCCTGTAGTCCCCGCTACTCAGCAGGCTGAGGCAGGAGAATGGCGTAAACCCAGGAGGCGGAGCTTGCAGTGAGCTGAGATCCGGCCACTGCATTCCAGCCTGGGCGACAGAGAGAGACTCTGTCCCAAAAAAAAAAAAAAATTACTGGGACAACTGGAGAAAACTGAATATGGTCCTTGGATTAAGTAAGAGTATTATATCAATATTACATCTCATGATTTTAATAACTATCCTATAGTTATTTAACAAAACTCCTTGTTTTTAAGAAAACATGTTGAAATATTCAGGGGTAAAGAGAAATGAGTGCAAATGCTTCAAAAAAAAACCACTATGTTGGTATATACATATACAAATGGATATAGACACAGCACACACAGGCATGGTGGCTCACGCCTGTAATCCCAGCACTTTGGGAGGCTGAGACAGGCAGATCACTTGAGGTCAGGAATTTGAAACCAGCCTGGCCAACATGGCAAAACCCTGTCTCTACTAAAAATACAAAAATTAGCTGAGCACGGTGGCGGGCGCCTGTAATTCCAGCTACTTGGGAGGCTAAGACACAAGAATATCTTGAACCCGGGGTGGCTGGGGGTGGAGGTTGCAGTGAGCCAGGATTGCACCACTGCACTCCAGCCTGGGCAACAGTGAGACTCCGTCTCAAAAAACCAACAACAACAACAACAAAAAACAAAAACAAAATAGATGCAGACACAATAATTAGGCAGATATTGTAAAATGTTAACAATTGGTGAGTCTAGATGAAGATACTTCTTTCTAAATTTCCGTAACATTTGTGTAGTTTTGAAATTACTTCAAAATAAAAAAACTAAATATTTCCCAGTTCCAATATCAGATTGGTGAAGAGGCAGGACATTTGTAACACTACATTTTTACTTACAGTAACAAATTCTTGTTGACTATTAAAATCCCCCTCTGTACAACCTGTCGCAGGTCATAGGATTACAGTTTTTTGTTTTTGTTTTTGAGATGGAGTCTTGCTCTGTCGCCCAGGCTGGAGTGCAGCGGCGTGATCTTGGCTCATTGCAACCTCCACCTCCCGGGTTCAAGCGATTCTCCTGCCTCAGCCTCGTGAGTAGCTGGGACTACAGGTGCCTGCCACCACACCTGGCTAACTTATTTTTTTTTTTTTTTTGAGACAGAGTCTCGCTCTGCCGCCCAGGCTGGAGTGCAGTGGCGCAATCTCGGCTCACTGCAAGCTCCGCCTCCCGGGTTCATGCCATTCTCCTGCCTCAGCCTCCCGAGTAGCTGGGACTACAGGCGCCCGCCACCTCGCCCAGCTAATTTTTTGTATTTTTTTAGTAGAGACGGGGTTTCACCATGTTGGCCAGGATGGTCTCGATCTCCTGACCTTGTGATCCGCCCACCTCGGCCTCCCAAAGTGCTGGGATTACAGGTGTGAGCCACCGCACCCGGCCTTGGCTAACTTATTTTTAATAGAGATGGGTTTCACCATATTGGCCAGTCTGGTCTCAAACTCCCGACCTTGTGATCCACCCACCTAGGCCTCCCAAAGTGTTGGGATTATAGGTGTGAGCCACTGTGTCCAGCCTGGAGTGTTTTTTTTTTTTTTTTTTTCAATTGCCCCTTTGCAGTTTCGATCAAAAGATCTTTAAAAATTGAAGAAACCAGGTATACTGACATGTGCCACTAGTCCCAGCTATATGGGAGGCTGAAGTGGGAGGATCACTTGAGCCCTGCAGTTTGAGGCCAGCCTGGGCAACACAGTGAGACCCTGTTTCAAAAACCAAAACAAAACAGACAAAAAACTGGAGACTCAACTCATGTGAATGATACACATGTACTTCCCTTTACCTGAGACATCCATCGGTCATCTCCTTGAATATCTTCTGCTGCATGCGGAATAGCTGCTGGGTTTGAGTCTCCTTGGCTCATTCTACACCTGTGAAAAAATGTCTATGTCATGTTTCATTTGTTAACAGGAATGTCTGTAACCACTTAAATATTATTATACACATCAGGCTTTAAATAATAATTTAAGCTTTATTGTGGTTTGCCTACAAACAATTGGGAAACTGAACAGAAACAATTACTTTCTGTAGAGACGAATTCTGGAACATGACTAAGTCCCATAAATACAGCATCACTAAACTGCCAGACAGCTTTGAATATGACTTAGCCTCAGTGCAGTACATTTTAAAAATCTCCAAGTACATACTTTATACCTATACTAGCCTTTTTGTGATTATATGTTACTGTAAGTACCAAGTGACACAAGCAGTTATTAGATACTTACAGTACAATAAACTACATCACAAGTTTTTCAGCTGTTAAGAGTTACACACTTAAGAATTACTACTGCAATGACTACAATCCACTGGTTACTAAACATCACACAAATAACTGTAGCACAGATTCTGACAAAAGTAGTCACAGGCCTTGGCACTAGGTTTTGACAAATGTTTACTAGGTATTTTTATTTTTGATAAGTTTCCACTAAGAAAATTTTAGTAATGATGGCCAGGCGTGGTGGCTCACGCCTGTAATCCCAGCATTTTGGGAGGCCGAGGCAGGTGGATCACAAGGTCAGTAGATCGAGACCATCCTGGCCAACGTGGTGAAACCCCATCTCTACCAAAAATACAAAAAATTAGCTGGGCATGATGGCATGCACCTGTAGTCCCAGCTACTTGGATGGCTGAGGCAGGAGAATTGCTTGAACCAGGGAGGCAGAGCTTGCAGGAAGCCGAAATTGCACCACTGCACTCCAGCCTGGGTGACAGAGCCAGACTCTAACTCAAAAAAAAAAAGAAAGAAGAAATTTTAGTAATGAGTCCAAATATGTCATCTAATAAGAAAATTCGGCAAAATTAGAAGTGCTAATCTTCTATGAATAAAAAGACAAATAAGAAACCAGACTACTTTTCAACCAATTCTGGAGAATATACACCAGAAACATTAGGCTCCAAATGCAAAGGACTATGAAAAAGAAAAAACTGGCCGGCGCGGTGGCTCACGCCTGCAATCCCAGCACTTTGGGAGGCCAAGGCAGGCGGATCACAAGGTCAGGAGGTCGAGACCATCCTGCCTAACACAATAAAACCCCATCTCTACTAAAAACACAACAAAATTGGCCGGGTGTGGTGGCAGGTGCCCCCCCCCCAAAAAAAGAAAAAAATCTGGGGTTTTCTGGTTTATAGAAAAGGAGGTCATCTTTTTTTTTTTTCTGAGATGGAGACTCGCTCTGTCACCCAGGCTGGATTGCAGTGGCGCAATCTCGGCTCACTGCAAGCTCCGCCTGCAGGGTTCACGCCATTCTCCTCCCTCAGCCTCCCAATTAGCTGGGACTACAGGCACCCACCACCACACCTGACTAATTTTTTTGTATTTTTAGTAGAGACGGGGTTTCACCGTGTTAGCCAGGATGGTCTCGATCTCCTGAAGAAAAGGAGGTCATCTTCTATATAAGCAATCTTTTTCTTTCCCTTGACATCCTCAAATACAGCTAAGCTTTCTCAGAAAGAAGATCGAGTTATAGTCATTCAATATACATATTTACTGAGTACACAAAACACACTACATTGCCAAAGTAGTAGTTTTTTAGAATCACAAAGTGAAAAGCCCCAAGCATGAATGCATACCTTCACCCATGAAAAATAAATTACAGAAGCAAATAATACTAACACTGATTTCAAGACCAGCCTGGCCAACATGGTGAAAACCCCATCTCTACAAAAAATACAAAAATAAGCCAGGCGTGGTGGAGCATGCCTGTAAGTCGCAGTTATTTGGGAGACTGGAGCAGGAGAATTGCTGGAACCTGGTAGATGAAGTTGCAGCAACAGCAAGATTTCGTCTCAAACAAACCAATTATTAAAAAATGTGGAAGGTTTTGCTTTATTTTTTTTGTTGTTGTTTTTTTGAGATGGAGTCTTGCTCTGTCGCCCAGACTGGAGTGCAGTGGCGTGAACTGGGCTCACTGCAAGCTCCGCCTCCTGGGTTCATGCCATTCTCCTGCCTCAGCATCCAGAGTAGCTGGGACTACCGGTGCCCACCACCACATCTGGCTTTTTGTATTTTTAGTAGAGACGAGGTTTCCCCATGTTAGCCAAGATGGTCTTGATCTCCTGACCTTGTGATCCACCCACCTCGGCCTCCCAAAGTGCTGGGATTACAGGCGTGAGCCACTGAGCCCAGCCTTGCTTTATTTTTAAACCAATAAAACATTCTATACTTTCTACATAAAAGTTTATTTGGGTCTAAGTTCAAGTCTAGGCTTAAATCAAGTTAAAACTTACACATTAGTTAATAAAAGTGTTTTAAGACAAGGTCTTTTTTTTTTTTTTTTTTTTAAGGTGGAGTCCTAGCCTGTAGTCAGGACTACAGGTATGCACCGCCACGCCCGGCTAATTTTTGTATTTTTCTTTTATACAGACAAGGTTTCTCCATGTTGCCCAGGCTGGTCTCAAACTCCTGAGCTTGGCCTGGAATCCTGCCCAGTCTAGGATATTTTTGAAATGCATCCCACTACCTACATGTTTGTATATAAAACACACTAACTACTGTTCATGTGAATCTTAAATTACAGTGAAGCTCTTTTTTTCCTTTTATAGATTAGAAAACTTTTTTAAATTAAATTCTTTTAAAAGTTAGATTTCAGCCAGGTGTGGTGGCTCACACCTGTAATCTCAGCACTTTGGGAGGCCAAGGCAGGAAGATGACTTGAGTCCAGGAGTTTGAGACTATCCTGGGCAATATAATGAGACCCCATCTCTACAAAAAATTGAAAGAATTAGCCTGGCATGGAAGTGCCTATAGTCTCAGCTACTCAGCAAGCTGAGTCAGGAGGATTGCTTGAGCCGGGCACAGTGGCTCACGCCTGTAATCCTAGCACTTTGGGAGCCTGAGGCGGGTAGATTATCTGAGGTCAGGAGTTCAAGACCAGCCTGGCCAAAAAGGCAAAACCTATCTCTACTAAACATACCAAAAAAAAAAAAAAAAAAAGGCAGGTGTTGTGGCACTTGCCTGTAATCCCAGCTACTAGGGAGGCTGAGGCAGGAGAATCGCTTGAGCCCAGGAGGTGGAGGCTGCAGTGAGCTGTGATCATGCTACTGCACTCCAGCCTGAGTGACAGTGAGACCTTATCTCTAAATAAATAAATGTTCTGAGATTTTTTTCCTATATTCCAATGGATCATCTTATGCATTCCCAGAGGATACACATATGCTTTCAAGACCAATGATCTATATAAATTATACGATCTCTTTATTATTTTAAGAGAAGGGCCTCACTATGTTGTCCTGGCTGGATTCAAACTCCTGAGCTTAAGTGATCCTCCTGCTTCAGCTTCCCAAGCAGCTGGGACTACAAGCACACACTACCACTCCCAGCTTAGAGCTACAATTCAATAGACAGTCATGGATTTTCAGAGTTCATCCAACAGACAAACAACTCATCTGAAATAACATTAAGAACTTACTATTTACCAGACACTGTGCTATGAGCTTTGTTATTTAAATAAATGTGACGCTCAGAGAGACCTAAGCAAACTTCTCCATGACAGTAGAGCTGGTAAACAAAACAGGACAGGTGGGATTTGAAATCAGAGTGACACACTTCCAAGGCCTACTCTTGAGTAAATGATGTTATGTTCTGATTAGAGAAGACTATATAGAGGCCAGGCGCAGTGGCTCACACCTGTAATCCCAGCATTTTGGGCGACTGAGGCGGGAGGATCACCTGAAGTCAGGAGTTGGAGACCAGCCTGGCCAACATGGTGAAATCCTGTCCGCACTAAAAATACAAAAGATTAGCCAGGTTTGGTGGCACATACTTGTAATCTCAGCTACTCAGGAGGCTGAGGCATGAGAATCTCTTGAACCCAGGAGGTGGAGGATGCAGTGAGCAGAGATCACACCACTCTGGGTGACAGAGCAAGACTGTCTAAAAAAAAGAAAGAAAATAAAAAAAGATAAATTCTAATTTACTAAGTTGTTTCACTTATACTTTCTACTACCCAAATTCAATGGCATTCTGATACCCTAAGTAAAACACTTCTACCTCAACCCTAAATTTCTTCATGGGAAAATAAAAAAGGCATACAGAGAGAGAAATCGAGGAATAAAATGTGACTTCTCTGAAGCTACAAGGCAGATAGAACTGGGAGGTCACAAATATTCCCAATTACGTAGTCTTTTTTTTTTTTTTTTGGCGCTATGAATACAAGGTGATCCTTCTTCCTCTACAATGGCAAAGTATCAGAGCAGAAATGTGTTTCTTTGTGCCTTCTGACTCTGATTTTGTATTATTTTGTCAATCAAAATCTTATAATACAAAGTAGCTTTCAGTTTTACTGATGCCCATGGCTTGGTAACATTTTTAAATAAGAGGAAAAGAAAAACTGAGCTACAAACTCACACAATCTCATCTTTAAGAACAAGGCAGGGGCTGGGCACTGTGGCTCACACCTGTAATCCCAGCGCTCTGCGAGGCCAAGACAGGTGGATCACCAGGTCAGGAAATCGAGACCATCCTGGCTAACACGGTGAAACCCTGTCTCTCCTAAAAATACAAAAAATTAGCCGGGCATGGTGGTGGGTGCCTGTAGTCCCAGCTACTCAGGAGGCCGAGGCAGGAGAATAGCGTGAACCCGGGAGGCGGAACTTGCAGTGAGCCGATTTCACGCCACTGCACTCCAGTCTGGGCGACAGAGCGAGACTCCATAAAAACGAGGCTGGAAATGCATAACCTAGACAACTATGCATATAGAAGACTCAAACAATTTGGAAATCAGAGAAACTGTTGTGGCTGGGCACAGTGGCTCACGCCTGTAATCCCAACACTTTGGGACACTAAGGCAGGTGGACTGCTTGAGCCCAGGAGTTTGAGACCAGCCTGGGTAACATGGTGAAACTCTGTCTCTACAAAAAACACAACTATTAGCTGGGGGTGGGGGGGCGGTGTGCTACTGCACTCCAGCCTCAGGGACAGAGCAAGACCCTGTCTCAAAAATAAAAATTAAACTGTCTTTTCTTTTATTGAGACAGAGTTTCGCTCTTGCTGCCCAGGCTGGAGTGCAACGGTGGGATCTCGGCTCACTGCAACCTCCGCCTCCTGGTTTCAAGCAATTCTCCTGTCTCAGCCTCCAGAGTACTGAGATTACAGGTGCCCACCACCACTCCCGGCTAATTTTTGTATTTTTAGTAGAGATGCGATTTCAAATCATATTGGTCAGGCTAGTCTCAAACTCCTGACATCACGTGATCCGCCCGCCTTGGCTTCCCAAAGTGGTGAGATTATAGGTGTGAGCCACCGCGCCTGGCCGGCTTTTTGTTTTCGTTTTTTTTTTGAGACAGGACTTCATTCTGTTGCCCGGGCTAAAGCACAGTGGAGAAATCATCCGTCACTGCAGTTTCCACCTCCTGCATTCAAGCGATCCTTTTGAATAGAAGCTGCCTGACCTTTTTTTTTTTTTGGTAGATGGGGATCTCACCATATTGCTCAGGCTGACCTGCAACTCCTAGGCTCAAGTGATCCTGCCACCTTGGCCTCCCAAAGTGCTGGAATTACAGGCACGAGTCATGGCACACAGCCAGCTGTGCTTTGTTTTTTTGGTTTTTTAATGACAGGGTCTCAGTCAGTCGTTAGCTGGAGTGAAGTGGCTTAACACAGCTCACCACAGCCTTGATCTCCTGGGCTCAAGTGATCCTTCCATTTCTTCCTTCCAGAGTAGCTGGGACTACAGGCGCACGCCACCACATATGGCTAATTTTTAAATTTTGTAGAGAGGAAGTCTTGCCATGTTGCTCAGGCTCCAATTGTTGTATTCTTTCCAATTAAAATGAAAAATTATCTGCTCTTATGGGCACATAAAATAAGAACAAACTAAGAGCTATCCAGTGGTAAGACACAAACTTCTGAGTCACTTTGGGTTTCCTGCGCCTGCAATCCCAGCACTTTGGGAGGCCGAAGCAGGTGGATCACTTGAGGTCGGAAGTTCCAGACCTGCCTGGCCAACTCGGCAAAACCCCGTCTCTACCAAAAAAAATACAAAATTAGCTGGGTGTGGTGGCGCGTGCCTTGCTGTAAGCTTGAACAGGGAGGCAGAGGTTGTAGTGAGTCGAGATCGCTCCACTACACTCCAGCCTGGGCAACAGACACTCCGCCTCAAAAAAAAAAAAAAAAAAAAGAGCGAGCAAGCAGAATGCAAATAAAAGGTCTGAAGAACAAGTTTTGTTAATTTGCCACAACAGACTGTACTCCAGGGGAAGCTTTGTTGTCCATTAAAGTGAGTTCTCCGGGAAGATGAGGAGTAACCGACTTGCACGATTTTCCTGCGTTTTCTATATTCTCTACTTACTATGACAATACAGCACTAGAATTTCCAAGTGCTTATACCAGCATAGTGTAATGTATTTAATGAGAAATCAGTTCCAACAACAAAGCATTATAAATTCTCAAGCTGAGTTAGATGTTTTAGTCTGAAACAGGAAAACAGATGGAGTAGGAAAGTTGAACCAAGAATTAAGAGATTTAGAATGTTTCCACTCAGACCTAAGACTCTCCACTTTGTTTCAGAGGGAGTGGGTATGGTTATTGTGAAGAGGAAGGCGGCCCTCATCCTGAATACCCAGTAGCCTCCGTGGGCTGGTGGGTGGGTCCTCCGGTCCAGCACCTCCGTAATTTATGATCAAATGCCCAAGCCAACAAACTAATGCACGGTGATTTCCTAGTCCTCCCCTTCTCCCTCACAAGGAGGCAACCTTTATGTCAGAACAAGGTGCCCAGAAGAAGCCAAAGACACAAGGCACATCCAAGGCAAAGACAATCTTAAGCACTTTCTCCTTCCACTTTCTCAGCACTTTACCCCTCGGCCCAACCCCTTCCCGTAATTTCAAGCTGTACTGAGGTCCTAGGGTGGATCCGGGTGGTCTTTCCTTTCTCTACGGGTAAGCTCTACGAAGAGGCTGACGTTCCCAGTGTTAATGTTCTTAAGTTTGTGTATAAATTCTGAAAAGCAACGCTGGCCTGCGAGCTATGAAAAGCAGAAGCATGAGTCACCACGCAACGGGTCAATCAAACCTGTAGACCAGAAGGCACGGATCTGGCAAACGGGACGGTGAGCCAGGAAAAAAACATCCCCCCAAACCTCTCCGCTGACAGGTTTATCTAGCTGGCTGACCTTGGGCAGGTCACCAGCCGCTCCGAGCACATTCACGTCTAAGATGAGATGCGGGCTGGAAAGCCTTCCAAGAAATAATCCCTTCCGAGTGGTGACGGTCTATGCACCTTTTGAATACACACATCCCAAGAGGCAACGGAGAAGTTTCTAAAGAGCTGAAATTTTTCAACAAAAGGAGGAGGCAAAAGTGCTCGGTAAAAACACAACGGAGTAACTGGTTTTCCCTTCGACCAGAGGCGAGGGGAGAGAAGGGTGAGAAGTTAGATCCCTGGGATGGAGAGAAAAGGCAGCAGCTGAGACCAGGGCAGGAGCAGCAGCGCCCAGCCTGGGCGAGTTGGGGTGCGCGAGGCCTACCGCGGGTGGGCCCGGCAGGGCAGGGCAGAGCGGGGCGGGGCGCCCGCCGCGCTACTCTCCCGGGAAAGGCGGTGGAGGCGCCGGCCAGCGGCTGAGGAGAGTCGACAGCTTTCAGGGTGGGATATCGGGAAAGGGTTCACAGGCCGAAGACTAGCTGCGCCGGCGGCTGGGAAGCCGACGCCGGGCCTGCAGAGAAGGCGCGCGCTCGCGAGGCCCCCCCAAGGGGATGGGGTGGCGTGGGGGGAGGGGCCGCAATGGTGGGGGAGGGGAGGTCGCGGGCCTCTCACAATAACACCTCGCAGCCCCTTCCGACCCCTGCCTCTAAGCCACCCGTTCCCCACGACCCTGGATGCACTCACTGAAGTAGAGGGTCCGTGCGGGCCCCAAGCGGCTGAGGCGTCGGCGGGTGGCGCGTCTGTCGCTCGCTCGGTCCCAGCGGCCCAGCTCCGGCGCGTCCCTCCTCCGGCCCCAGCACCAGCAGCAGCTCTTCCACTTCCGGTTGCCCTGCCACTCAGGCAAATGGCTTCCGGAAGTCCCGCCCCCACCCCGCCTCGCCTCAGCGTGGTTCCTCTCCACCCGCCCTACCTCTCCCGGGCGCTGGCGGCGTGCGCCCAGGTATCCCGCCACGCCCCGTTGGGTACCCTGCTTTGTTCTCGCGCTTACCCCCATCTTGTGTGGCATCTGAGCTGCATGGGCCTCTCTGTTTACTCCAACTGCATCGCTCAATCCTGCGTTCGTGCCACCGCAGTGTGGAGCTGGCATTCGGGACAATGTGGCGTGAAGTCACACTGACGCCATTCCCTTCACACTCGGCCAACTTGGCTTCTTCCTCCACCCATGGAATAAACCAGACTGCTGAAAGTGGGAGGGAAATAGCGGACCAAGGTTAAGGAGGCAGTACCTGACATTTATTAGTGGAATTTCTGTTTCTGTGACGAATGTGGAGATTTTAGGTGACCGCCTGTTAAGGTGATACATAGGGGGATGAAGAACCCCAGGCTTTTCCTTAAAAGATCCATCCCGTTTAGGGGAAGACATACATATGCAAAGTCAATATTGTAAAGTTTATATGCTAAATAAATGCAGGATCTATAAAAGTAGAAAGGAGGGGCAAGTGATGTGTTTGAGCTTATAGCAGCCCAACGGTTGGTGGAGCAGTGCCCTGAGCTGGCCCTTTAAGGATCTCAGCTCTATGCTGGTGAATAGGCAGAGGTTTCCAGGGCTCTTAAACTGATGTGGGGGGGAGCGTTGATTTTGCTGACAAAATCTGTTAAGAATACTGTGAAATCCTGGGAGCCTAAAATGTCAAGATACGTCAAGTAATTTTTCTTCTTCTTTTTTTTCAATATACTTCAAGTTCTAGGGTACATGTGCACAACGTGCAGGTTTGTTACATAGGTATACGTGTGCCATGTGGGTTTGCTGCACCTGTCAACTGGTCATTTACATTACGTATTTCTCCTAATGCTATCCCTCCCCCAGCCACCCATCCCCCAACAGACCCCCATGTGTGATGTTCCCCGCCCTTTGTCCAAGTGTTCTCACTGTTCAGTTCCCACCTGTAAGTGAGAACATGTGGTGGTTGGTTTTCTGTCCTTGTGATAGTTTGCTGAGAATGATGGTTTCCAGCTTCGTCCATGTTCCTGCAAAGGATATGAAGGCATCCTTTTTATGGCTGCATAGTATTCCCTGGTGTATACGTGCCACATTTTCTTAATCCAGTCTATCACTGATGGACATTTGGGTTGGTTCCAAGTCTTTGCTATTGTGAATAGTGCCGCAGTGAACATATCTGTGCATGTGTCTTTATAGTAGCATGATTTATAATCCTTTGGGTATATACCCAGTAATGGGATTGCTGGGTCAAATGGCATTTCTTGTTCTAGATCCATGAGGAATCGTCACTCTGTCTTTCACAATGGATGAACTAATTTACACTCCCACCAACAGTGTAAAAGCATTCCTATTTCTCCACATCCTCTCCAGCATCTGTTGTTTCCTGACTTTTTAATGATCACCATTCTAACTGGTGTGAGATGGTATCTCATTGTGGTTTTGATTTGCATTTCTCTGATGACCAGTGATGATGATTTTTTTCATGTGTCTGTTGGCTGCATGAAGTCTTCTTTTGAGAAGTGTCTGTTCTTATCCTTTGCCCACTTTTTGATGGGGTTTTTTTCTTGTAAATTTGTTAAAGTTCTTTGTAGATTCTGGATATTAACCCTTTGTCAGATGGGTAGATTGCAAAATTTTTCTCCCATTCTGTAGGTTGCCTGTTCACTCCGATGGTAGTTTCTTTTGCCATGCAGAAGCTCTTTAGTTTAATTATATCCCATTTGTCTATTCTGGCTTTTGTTGCCATTCCTTTTGGTGTTTTAGTCAGGAAGTCTTTGCCCATGCCTGTGTCTTGAATGGTATTGCCTAGGTTTTCTTCTAGGGTTTTATGGTTTTAGGTCTAACATTTAAGTCTTTAATCCATCTTGAATTAATTTTTGTATAAGGTGTAAGGAAGGGATCCAGTTTCAGCGTTCTGCATATGGCTAGCCAGTTTTCCTGGCACCATTTATTAAATAGGGAATCCTTTCCCCATTACTTGTTTTTGTCAGATTTGTCAAAGAGCAGATGGTCGTAGATGTGTGGTGTTATTTCTGAGGCCTCTGTTCTGTTCTATTGGTCTATATATCTGTTTTGGTACCAGTACCATGCTATTTTGGTTACTGTAGCCTTGTAGTATACTTTGAAGTCAGGTAGCATGATGCCTCCAGTTTTGTTGTTTTTGCTTAGGATTGTCTTGGCAATGTGGGCTCTTTTTTGGTTCCATATGAACTTTAAAGTAGTTTTTTCCAGTTCCATGAAGAAAGTCATTGGTAGCTTGATGGGGATAGCACTGAATCTATAAATTACTTTGGGCAGTGTGGTCATTTTCACAATACTGATTCTTACTATCCATGAGCATGGAATGTTCTTCCATTTGTTTGTATCCTCTTTTATTTCATTGAGCAGTGGTTTGTAGTTCTCCTTGAAGAGGTCCTTCACATCCCTTGTAAGTTGGATTCCTAGGTATTTTATTCTCTTTGTAGCAATTGTGAATGGGCTCATGATTTGGCTCTCTGTTTGTCTGTTATTGGTGTATAGGAATGCTTGTGATTTTTGCAGATTGATTTTGTATCCTGAGACTTTGCTGAAGTTGTTTATCAGCTTAAGGAGATTTTGGGCTGAGACGATGGGTTTTTCTAAATATACAATCATGTCATCTGCAAACAGGGACAATTTGACTTCCTCTTTTCCTATTTGAATACCTTTTATTTCTTTCTCTTGCCTAATTGCACTGGCCAGAACCTCCAACACTATGTTGAATAGGAGTGGTGGGAGAGGGCATTCTTATCTTGTGCCGGTTTTCAAAGGGAATGCTTCCGTTTTTGCCTATTCAGTATAATATTGGCTGTGGGTTTGTCATAAATAGCTCTTACTATTTTGAGATACGATCCATCAATACCTAGTTTCTTGCGAGTTTTTAGCATGAAGGGCTGTTGAATTTTGTCAAAGGACTTTTCTTCGTTGAGATAATCATGTGGTTTTTGTCGTTGGTTTTGTTTATGTGATGGATTATGTTTATCGATTTGTGTATGTTGAACCAGCCTTGCATCCCAGGGATGAACCCGACTTGATCGTGGTGGATAAGCTTTTTGAAGTGCTGCTGGATTCAGTTTGCCAGTATTTTATTGAGGATTTTCGTATCGATGTTCATCAGGAATATTGGTCTAAAATTATCTTGTTTTTGTTGTGTCTCTGCCAGGCTTTGGTATCAGGATGATGCTGGCCTCATAAAATGAGTTAGGGAGGATTCCCTCTTTTTCCATTGATTGGAATAGTTTCAGAAGGAATAGTACCAGCTCCTCTTTGTAGCTCTAATAGAATTTGGCTGTGAATCTTTCTGGTCATGAACTTTTTTTTGGTTGGTAGGCTATTAATTATTGCCTCAATTTCAGAGCCTTTTATTGGTCTATTCAGAGATTCAACTTCTTCCTGGTTTAGTCTTGGGAGAGTGTATGTGTCCAGGAATTCATCCATTTCTTCTAGATTTTTTAGTTTATTTGCATAGAGGTGTTTATAGTATTCTTTGATGGTAGTTTGTATTTTTGTGGGATCGGTGGTGATATTCCCTTTATCATTTTTTATTGCATCTGTTTGATTATTCTCTCTTCTTTATTAGTCTTGCCAGCAGTCTATCAATTTTGTTGATCTTTTCAAAAAAACAGCTCCTGGATTCATTGATTTTTTGAAGGGTTTTTTGTGTCCCTATCTCCTTCAGTTCTGCTCGGATCTTGGTTATTTCTTGCTTTCTGCTAGCTTTTGAATGTGTTTGCTCTTTCTTCTCTAGTTCTTTTAATTGTGATGTTAGGGTGTCAATTTTAGATGTTTCCTGCTTTCTCTTGTGGGCATTTAGTGCTGTAAATTTCTCTCTACGCACTGCTTTAAATGTGTCCCAGAGATTCTGGTACGTTGTGTCTTTGTTCTCATTGGTTTCAAAGAACATCTTTATTTCTGCCTTCATTTTGTTATTTACCCAGTAGTCATTCAGGAGCAGGTTGTTCCGTTTCCATGCAGTTGTGCTGTTTTAAGTGAGTTTCTCAATCCTGGGTTCTAATTTGATTGCACTGTCTGAGAGACAGTTTGTTGTGATTTCTGTTCTTTTACATTTGCTGAGGAGTGCTTTATTTCCAATTATGTGGTTCATTTTAGAATAAGTGCAGTGTGGTACTGAGAAGAATGTATATTCTGTTGATTTGGGGTGGAGAGTTCTGTAGATGTCTACTAGGTCGGCTTGGTGCAGAGCTGAGTTCGAGTCCTGGATATCCTTGTTAACCTTCTGTCTTGTTGATCTGTCTAATATTGTATGTCAAGTAATTTTTCAACTAACTTGTGCTGTCAAGTGGCACTAAGTGTGTATTACTTTAGACACATATAATCCAACCTAACTTTGTCCTCATATAAAATAATGTTTATGTTACTAATTTACCTTGGAATTCTCTTGGAGCTGCTCACACACTATATGGCATGCCTGTAGGTGCTCAGTAAATATTTGTTGTTCTGAGGGTTTTCTTAGAAAGAATTCATGTTTGGAGAACTGAAAGGATGGTATTAAAGAGGCAACCCGGCCGGGAGCAGTGGCTCACACCTGTAATTCCAGCACTTTGGGAGGCCAAGGCGGGCGGATCACCTGAGGTCAGGAGTTTGAGACCAGCCTGACCAACATGGAGAAACCACCTCTCTTCTAAAAATACAAAATTAGGCTGGGTGCGGTGGCTCACGCCTGTAATCCCAGCACTTTGGGAGGCCGAGGCGGGTGGATCATGAGGTCATGAGATCGAGACCATCCTGGCTAACACGGTGAAACCCCGTCTCTACTAAAAATGCAAAAAATTAGCCGGGTGTGGCGGCGGGTGCCTGTAGTCCCAGCTACTTGGGAGGCTAATGCAGGAGAATGGCCTGAACCCGGGAGGCAGAGCTTGCAGTGAGCCCACATCGCACGACTGCACTCCAGCTTGGGTGACTGAGTGAGACCCCGTCTCAAAAAAAAAAATTAGCTGGGCGTCGTGGCACATGCCTGTAGTCCCAGCTACTTGGGAGGCTGAGGCAGGAGAATGGCTTGAACCCGGAAGGCAAAAGTTGCAGTGAGCCGAGATCCACCATTGCACTCCAGCCTAAACAAGAAGAGTCAAACTCCACCTCAAAAAAAAGAGGCGCCCGGCCCAGTGGCTCACGCCTGTAATTCCAGCACTTTGGGAGGCCAAGGCGGGCAGATCACAAGGTCAGGAGATCGAGAGCATCCTGGCTAACATGATGAAACCCTGTCTCTACTAAAAATACAAAAAATTAGCCAGGCGCGTGTAGTCCCAGCTACTCTGGAGGCTGAGGTAGGAGAATGGCGTGAACCCGGGAGGCAGAGGTTGCAGTGAGCCGAGATCGTGCCACTGCACTCCAGCCTGGGCAACAGATCCAGACTCCGTTCTCAAAAAAAAAAAAAAAATTCCGATGTGGCGCCCCACCCCCAGGTGGAGAGTGTTAAGGGGAAAAAAAAAAAGAGGATGGAGGCAACCCACAGGGGGCACCAATCCCCTGTCCAACACCTTCTCACCGAAGTTCCCGTTTGGCTGGAGGAAGACCCTGTGCTCTGACCAGACTTCTCTGGCAGCAATCCTCTGCCATTTGTATCTTAAGAAGGCCCTCACCCTCTTTGAGTGGAGTCAGAGGATGCCTCAGATTCCAGATGTAAGCATCAGGGCTGCTTTCTCTCAAGAGCTCCCTAATTTTGGGAAAGAAGAGCCTGTCCCACACTGTCAGGCCCTGAGGTCAGCAGATCTGCTCCTCCTTCCCGTGCAGTAGGTCTCGGTGCTGATGAGGGCAGTCCAGGGCGCTCTTGTTCTGAGACAGGCTCCAGTCCCCTTGCTCCAGCAGGTCTAGGGCAAGGAGGTCAGAGGTGGTGGAAAAGCCCCTGCTCTCTGTTTCCACTTTGTCTGGATCCTTCCTGCTGCAGAGTGGCACTGATTCTAGCTCTGTCCCTTCCTCCTTGGCTTTCCGGCTCCGATGGGGCCAGTGGCACGGTCCACTCCTACAAACTTGGTTGGAAGCCACATTCCTCTGGCTCAAATATACTTTCAGCATGTAGTAAACAGTCCAGAAGACGGTGAAACAGCCTACCAGCACCAGGGTCTGGGGTTGAGGCAAGCACCTACGTGAGGCACTGTTTCCCGAAGCCTACAGCCTTTCTCAGCCCAGGACAATGAGCTCAGAAAGTCTTTTTCCTTCCAGGGACTGCCTTTTTCACACAAACTCTTCCCCCTCCCCACTCCCCCGAAAAGACCTGTCCTATAAGAGTTAGGCTAGCAGGGTAGGAGCAATGCTATGAAACCACTGCTGGGACCCAGGTCCTCCCAGTCCTTCGCCACGCGGGTCACCCTGAGAAGCACGCTAAGAACTCCATCCCCAAGACAGGACAGTCCCGTCTACCCGCAGCTTGAGTCTTGGCCCTAGTACCTTGAGGGTGTTGGGAGTGATGGCGTAACCATCTTCCTCAGGAATTTTCAGCCCCGGTGGGCAGGGCAGGGCGAAGTCATCATGCAGGTGTTTTCCACTCATGGCACTCTCTAGCAGGCTGTGGAGAAGAAAAGAGATGAGGATGCCCCACTGACTGTGGTTCCTGTACCATCTGCCCTCACCCATCTTCCCCTCCTACAGCTGAAGACAGGGAAGCCCCACAGCAGAAAGGAGAGGCCCAGACTGTGAGTTCCCAGCCCAGGGCTCCGTCTCCCGGCTTGAGGCTGGAGCTGGGAAACACAGCTGGGTTCAGAGGGCGATGGGCTCCCTAGGCGGCCCTTCCCCTGTGAGTGGCCTTCCATCTGACACATGCAGCTTTACCCACCTTTGTCTGTCCCTGATGTCTACTGGACTCCACACAGAGCCATATAGGGTCAGCTGCCATTGCCGGAGGATGCCAACCTGGAATGACTCATCCCCTAGGGCAGCAAGGGGCAGCTCGTGAGCCACGCCCCTCTGTCAGCCATGCCAAACAGCAGAGGCCCTGCCCACCCTGCCACCCAAAGGGGCTCAGGCCACATGGTCTGCTCTAGGAGCTGCCTCACTCTGTCCCACTGACCCCAGGGTCTGCAGAAGAGCCTCACTGGGGGCCCCTAGGGATGGAAAAGGTTGAAAGATTGTACTCCAGAGCAGAGTCTTGCTTTTCTCTCCCATATTTTGGGGGTTCAGCTGGGATTCTGCTTGGAAAAAATGTCTTTCTACCAAATTAAAGAAAGCTTTAAAAACCACTGGCCTAGGGAATGTCTAACTTGACTGGAGGATGGGAGGATTGAGCTCAATTTCCAGTCTATACGCTGATAGTAAAGATATTCAAAATTCATGGATATTGTGGCCTTCACTTATGGTGACCTTCCACAAGTCACCTCAAACCTCTGGGCCAGTTTAAAAAAAAATGGTGAAATGAGTCCTGCCCTTACCTGCCTACCGGGGCTGGCCGAAGGATGGTTACACGTAAAAGGAATTGAAATGTGGTTTCAACAAGGACTTTTTGTTGCTATCCTAGGAAAAATGGGTGGGTCACTCCTCCAAGGAATATGAGAGGCAGTATAAATGAACAGTTTCAGATAGCAATGCCCATTTCAAGGATGGGGCACACTCTTGGCATCAACCCTCTTGGTCCAGTGGCAACCCTATATATTGCACACGGGACACTTTCTGTGGGGACTCTGAGATGCAGAGGGACCAGATAACAAGCAGGAAAGGCAGGGCCTGCTGCGAGGGCACGAGGCTCACCGACATCCCTGACGACAAGCCTGTAGGTCCCTCGGGCTCTCTCCCCCCAGCATCGCACAGTGGAGAAGGTCCAGTCATTGAAGCCGTTGGGTTCCCTGAGGAAAGAACACAGCAGAAACAGGTGGAAGGCGTGGGCCAGAGAGCTGACCTTCCCCCAGCAACACTTTCTTCCTGCAGTAGCCATGGAAACTTGGGAGGGTGCCCCGAGGGGTTCTCAGGTGCCCCTTGCCCCTGGGGTCTCATGGAAGGAGGAACTTGTGTTAACGTGGTGTGGTGGAAAAAGCAAGCACGGGGTGTGCACAGGCTTGGAATCCCATGGATCTAGGTTTATTCTTATTCTCTTGGGCACTTACTAGCTCCATGACTTGTTTCCTCTTTTTTTTTTTAGAGACAGGGTCTCACTCTGTTACCCAAGCTGGAGTGCAGTGGCATGATCACCGCTCACTGCAGCCTTGACTTCCTGGGCTCAAGTGATCCTCCCACTGCAGTCTCCTGAGCTGCTGGGACTATAGGCATATACCACCATGCTCGGCTAATCTTTAAATTCTTTGTAGAGAGGGTTGTTGTTGCTCAGTTTGTTTGTTGTTGTTCAGGCTGGTCTTTGTTGCTCAGGCTGGTCTTGAACTCCTGGCTTCAAGTGATTCTCCTGCCTTGACCTCCCAAAGTGCTGGGATTACCGGTGTGAGGCACCATGCCCGGCCAGTTTCCTCATTTGTAAAAAGAGGTTACAAAGTCTAATCTACGGGATTCTTAGAAGGATTAGAGAACGTGTATGTGAGGTGCAGGGCCTAGCACTTGAAGAAGGCATGTGATGAAAGGCTTCCAGCCGCCAGGGACAGCCAGTGCCACAGTAGTTTAGGACAGTGCCAGGATTCACTTCCCCCATTTCTTTTCCTTGGAAAGGCCCTTGCTGCAAAGGTTGCTCAGGGCTTGGGCGGGTGTACCTACGAGTCCATGCTGCAGGGGGCGCTGACGAGGGATATCGTGCCGCTGGGGCAGAACAACTTAAGTTCCAAGCTGCCGCGCCCTGGGTTAGTGATGGAAACTGTCACTGCCACATGCTCCAGGGTCTTCAGCCCCGACATCTCCAGATCCATCCTGCTGACTGTGGAAAGTCAGGCTGGGCAGCTGGGAAACCAGCCCCCAACTATGCCTTCACTTCACCCCCATGTACACAAAGACACACGCTCACTGAAGCCACATACACATGTCTACGGCAACCCTAACTGGGACCTCGCCTGTACTAGTAAATGGAATGGAGTTTCTGCTCTCAAATTTACAACATAGCTTCGAGTCTAGTTGGGAAGACAGCACATACCCAAGACACAATGTAAGAATCCAGTAGAGCAACTTCAATCATTCATACATCCAAAAAATTATTTACTGGATCCCTCCTACACTTCAGGCACTGTACTAGATGCTGGGAATATAAAGATAAGATAGGCATGGTCCCTGTCTTCTACCTGCAAGTGGAAAATGATATGGTATGGGAAACATACATAATTGATAAGGGAAGAGAAATAAGTCTGATGGTTTTAGGCACACAGCAGTGAGATATGCTGAAGGTAATGAATACAGATTGGTAGAGATGGTTGATAGGGGGCATTGCAGGCAGTGGAAAAGGCGTGAACAAAGATGGGTGAAAATGCACACATCTCACTGAAGACTATGCACAGTTAATTTTTTTTAAATGCTGGTGGATAAATTTCAATGAAATTATGTGAGTGAAAACAACCTCGAAAGGAGCATATAGCCGGGTGTGGTGGTGTGCATACCCAGGAGGGTTAAGTGGGAGGATCGCTTTAGCCTGGGAGGTGGAGGCTGCAGTGAGCCATGCTCATGCCACTACACTCCAGCCTGGGTGACAGAACAAGACTCTGTCTCAAAAAAAAAAAAAAAAAAAAAAAGAAAGAAAGAAAGAAAAAGAAAAAGGATGCATAGTGCACAATTCCATTTACATGACGTTCGTTGAAATAACATACCTGCAGCGATAAATAAAAGATAAATGGGTGCCAAGGGCCAGGGATACAGGGAGGGGATGCGTGTCGCCAGAAAGGAGTAACACAAGGGAGTCTTGTGATAATGGAAATGTTCTGGATCTTGGTGGTGGTGGTAGTTATGCAAGGCTACATGTGATAAAATTGCGTACAGCTACACACGCGCAAACACAAATATTGACAGCATGTATATCTGGTGAACACTGAATAAGCACTATGGGTTGTACCAATGTCTATTTCTTGGTTTTGATAGTATACTTTAATTGTGTGAAACATTAAGATTGGGAGAAGGGTGCATGGGACTTCCCTTGTACATTTATTTGCAACCCCCTGTAAATCTACAATTATAAAAAAAAAAAAAATCTACTGAAGTGGAAGACTCAACTGGGGACTATTAAGAAATTAGGTTGCGGCTGGGCGCGGTGGCTCAAGCCTGTAATCCCAGCACTTTGGGAGGCCGAGACGGGCGGATCACGGGGTCAGGAGATCGAGACCATCCTGGCTAACACGGTGAAACCCCGTCTCTACTAAAAATACAAAAACTAGCCGGGCGAGGTGGCGGGCGCCTGTAGTCCCAGCTACTCCGGAGGCTGAGGCAGGAGAATGGCATAAACCCGGGAGGCAGAGCTTGCAGTGAGCTGAGATCCGGCCACTGCACTCCAGTCCGGGCGACAGAGCGAGACTCCGCCTCAAAAAAAAACAAAAAAAAAAAAAAAAAAGAAATTAGGTTGCAATGAGGACAACTTTTTTTAAAGCACCCTTTCTTCCATTAATTTATTCCAGGCCAGGCATGGTGGCTCACTCCTGTAATCCCAGCACTTTGGGAGGCTGAGGCAGGAGGATTGCTTCAGCCTGGGAGACATCATCTCTACTAAAAATTTTAAAAACAGCTGGATATAGTGGTAAGCACCTGTGGTCCCAGCTACTCAGGAGGTTGAGGGTGGGAGGATGACTTGAGCCCAGGATGTTGAGGCTGCAGTGAACCATGATTGTGCCTCTACACACACTAGCCTGGGCAACAGAGTAAGATCCTGCCACAAAAAAAAAAAATAATTATTCCAATATGCCATGCAGAGTGCAATACCTTCATTTTACAGACATAGCAGCTCAGAGAGGTACTGAAAGTAGGTGCTGGGTAACCTAGGTTGGGATGGGAAGGGCTTTAAAGCTTTTTATTTTACATAAGCAACTGAGACCTATTATAGATGACTGAGCAAGGACAGAGTTGGTTTTTTGTTTGTTTGTTTTTGTTTTTGTTTTTTTGAGACGGAGTCTAACTCTGTTACCCAGGCTGGAGGGTAGCGGTGTGATCTTGGCTCACTGCAACCTCTGCCTCCTGGGTTCAAGCGATTCTTCTGCCTCAGCCTCCTGAGTAGCTGGGATTACAGGCACCTGCCACCACGACCAGCCAATTTTTGCATTTTTAGTAGAGACGGGGTTTCACTGTGTTGGCCAGGCTGGTCTTGAACTCTAATCTTGTGATCCGCACCCACCTCCCGGCCTCCCAAAGTGCTGGGATTACATGCTTGAGCCACTGCGCCCAGCCAGGACAGAGTGTTTTTTTTAAAAAAAAAGTACTGAAAGAAGGCTACTCTAACAGCTCTGGGTAGGATGAACTAGAGACAGAAAGAGACAGGTGGCAGAAGACCAGCTAACATGCCACCGCCTCTTTCTAGAGAGGTGGCTTGTGTGTGGGTAACAGAGACTGGGGAGAAGGAGGAAAGGAAAGGCTCCAGGCTTTCTATGACACCACTTTCTGTCCTTCCTAGTCCCTGTCCTTACCGACCTTCTGCTCAGTCCCCCTCTCACTGTACTCACTGAAGAGTGCCACCTCCCATTATCCACCAGGACACCAGTGTCAGAACTTTACAGTGCTTTACTACCTCCTTAACTCTAGACCTTTATCCACGTTGTGCTGGCCATCCATATTCCGGCCATACTCTGGACGTGTCTTTATTGGAGGCTGCTTCCTTTCTGAATGGTTTAGTTATGTTCATTGTGGATTTTCTTATTAGATAAACAATACAAATTAACTGAAGGTAAATTGGAAAAGCAGATGAATTAAAATGAAAACAAAAAAGCACCCAGAATTTTCCATAACATGTTGGTAAATATCCACCCAGGCCCTTTCTGTGTGTGTATGGATGTGTGCATGTGTACATTTTCCTTTTTTTTTTTTTTTTTTGAGACAGAATTTCGCTTGTTACCCAGGCTGGAGTGCGGTGGTGCGATCTTGGCTCACTGCAACCTCCACCTCCCGGGTTCAAGCAATTCTCCTCCCTCAGCCTCCCCAGTAGCAGGGATTACAGGCACATGCCACCGCGCCCAACTGATTTTTTTTTTTTTTTTTTTTTTTTTTTTGAGACTCCCTCTGTCCCCCGGGCTGGAGTGCAGTGGCCAGATCTCAGCTCACTGCAAGCTCCGCCTCCCGGGTTTACGCCATTCTCCTGCCTCAGCCTCCCGAGTAGCTGGGACTACAGGCGCCCGCCACCTCGCCCGGCTAGTTTTTTGTATTTTTAGTAGAGACGGGGTTTCACCATGTTAGCCAGGATGGTCTCGATCTCCTGACCTTGTGATCCGCCCGTCTCGGCCTCCCAAAGTGCTGGGATTTCAGGCTTGAGCTACCGCGCCCAGCCTGATTTTTTTATTTTTAGAAGAGATGGGGTTTCACCATGTTGGCCAGGCTGGTCTCGACCTCCTGACCTCAGGTGATCCACCGCCTCGGCCTCCCAAAGTGCTGGGATTACAGGCGTGAGCCACCACGTCCCCCCAAGAAAATTTTCTTGAGATCTTTGAGAACTCCTCATTTTTGAGAACCCCGCTATACCACGTAATTTTCCAATGAAATGTGCCTGAATATTTTAAGTCATCACTTCAGATATGTAATGAGTGTAAAAGTGTGCTTAAGAAAGAGTAAAGTGGCTGAGCGCGGTGGCTCACGCCAGTAGTCCCAGCACTTTGAGAGGCCAAGGCGGGCAGATCACAAGATCAGGAGATCAAGACCATCCTGGCTAACACGGTGAAACCCTGTCTTTACTAAAAATACAAAGAATTCGCCAGGCATGGTGGCGGGGGCCTGTAGTCCCAGCTACTTGGGAGGCTGAGGCAGGAGAATGGCGTGAACCCGGGAGGCGGAGCTTGCAGTGAGCTGAGATCCGGCCACTGCACTCCAGCCTGGGCCACAGAGCGAGACTCTGTCTCAAAAATAAATCAATAAATAAAAATAAAAACAAAGGAAAGAAAGAAAGAAGAGTAAAGAATTCCATGTCAGGCCAAAATATACACGCTATTCCCGGCCCAGTGACTCATGCCTGTAATCCCAGCACTTTGGGAGGCCGAGGCAGGCGGATCACTTGACGGGAGTTTGAGACCAGCTTGGCCAACTTGGTGAAACCTCGTCTCTACTGAAAATACAAAAAAAATTAGCTGGGTGTGGTCCTACACATCTGTAATCCCAGCTACTCAGGAGGCTAAGGCAGCAGAATCTCTAGAATGTGGGAGGCAGAGGTTGCAGTGAGCTGAGATCACCCCACTGTACTCCAGCCTGGGCGATAGAGCAAGACTGTCTCAAAAACAAAAACAAAACATACACCCTTTGTAGTTATCTGGATCTCTCTTTCTGGTTAAGTGCTTTGCTTTCGTTGTACAACAACCTTGAAGATAGTTACATTCAAAGTTGTGCCTAATTAAACATACGAATCCTGGCTGGGCACGGTGGCTCACGCCTAGAATCCCAGCACTTTGGGAGGCTGAGGGGAGGAGGGGTGGATCACAAAGTCAGGAGTTCGAGGCCACCCTGGCCAACATAGTGAAACCTGTCTCTACTAAAAATGCCAAAAAAAAAAAAAAATAGCTGGGCATGGTGGCGGGCGCCTGTAATCCCAGTCACTCACGAGGCTGAGGCAGGAGAATTCACTTGAACCCTGGAGGTGGAGGTTGTAGTGAGCCGAGATCATGCCTTTGCACTCCAGCCTGGGTGACAGTGCGAGACTGTCTCAAAAAAAAAAAAAAAAAAAAAAAAATCAATTTATTATGGCTTTTCAGGGTCTTTCTCAAGATAAAATCCTGATTTCTGAATTCCAAGAGTCCACTGGTGTTTCTATTATCATGTCCATCTCTCTCTTTGAATTAATTGCAAGTCTCTTTCCCTGACTAAATATGAGTTATTCTGTGGCAAGCATCTTATTCCTCCTTGTAGCCTCAGTGCCAGGAGGCACAACCAATATTTCTTGATAAATATTTAATGGATGAGTAAAGTCAAGGTTAATTTTTTTTTTTTTTTTTTTTAGATGGAGTTTTGCTTTTGTCGCCCAGGCTGGAGTGCAACGATGTCATCTCAGTTCACTGCAACCTCTGCCTCCTGGGTTCAAGCGATTCTCCTGCCTCAGCTTCCCGAGTAGCTGGGGTTACAGATGCCCACCACCACAACTGGCTAATTTTTGTCTTTTTAGTAGAGACGGGGTTTCACTATGTTGGCCAGGCTGGTCTCCAACTCCTGACCTCAAGTGATCCACCCGCCTCGGCCTCCCAAAGTGCTAGGATAACAGGCGTGAGCCACTGTGCCCAGCCTTTTCTTTTCTTTTTTTTTTTTCTTGAGACAGAGTCATGCTCTGTCACTCAGGCTGGAATGTAGTGGTGCGATCTTGGTTCACTGCAACCTCCAGCTCCCAGTCCCAAGAGATTCTCCTGCCTCAGCCTCCCGAGTAGCTGGGATTACAGGTGTGTGCCACTACACCTGGCTGATTTTTTAATTTTTAGTAGAGACAGCATTTCACTGTGTTGGCCAGGCTGGTCTTGAACTCCTGACCTCAAGTCGTCTACTCACCTCAGTCTCTTGAAGTGCTGGGATTGCAGGCCTGAGCCATTATGCCCGGTCTAGCCGTCGTCTTATTTTGGAAGAGATTTGCTCACATTGGCATTTCTTTTTTCTTTTTTTTTTTAAAGACAGAGTTTCAGCCTTGTCACCCAGGCTGGAGTGCAGTGCTGCGATCTCGGCTCACTGCATCCTCCACCTCCCGGGTTCATCCTGCTTCAGCCTCCCGAGTAGCTGGGATTACAGGTGCCTGCCACCATGCCCAGCTAATTTTTTGTGTTTTTTTCTTTCTTTCTTTTTTTTTTTTTTTTTTTGAGAAGTCTCTCTCTGTTGCCCAGGCTGGAGTGCAGTGGTGCTATCTTAGCTCACTGCAACCTCCACCTCCCGGGTTCAAGCGATTCTCCTGCCTCAGCCTCCTAGACAGCTGAGACTTCAGGCATGCACCACCACGCCCAGCTAATTTTTTTGTATTCTTAGTCGAGACGGGGTTTCACTATGTTGGTCAGGCTGGTCTCGAACTCCTGGCCTCAAATGATCTGCCCGCCTTGGCCTCCCAACGCGCTGGGATTACAGGCGTGAGCCACCATGCCTAGCCCTCACATTGGCACTTCTTATGAAATGACTACTTCCCCAGGAATGGGCTATCTTTCCACTTTTCTGACCCTCAGCTTTCTGTTCTTATCTCTTATCTGAGTTCCAGCAGTTATCCTGTAGTGATGATGAGGAGAGTAAGAGTCTTTCCCTTCTGGCAGGAAGTGTACCCTATCTGCCAAATTAGAGTTCTGGTTGTGCCCTGGTAAACGGACACCTAGAGACTTTCTATGTAAGAGCAGTCAACGTGACCTTAACTGTGGCAAATGTTTCTTGCCCATTGTCAGGCAGACTTCATCAGCTCCTCTCTATTATAAGGTCCCTGAGGGCAGGAGCTAGGTCTAATTTATCTTGGTATCTCCTGTAATGTTTAGCACAGTAGCCCAGTGTCATCCTCGTAGCAGATTAATTCAGCAACGATTTATTAAGTGCCCATGAGCTAGGCATTTTACTTGGTTCTGGGGATACCAAACAATGTCTGCCTTCATGGAAATCACTTGTCTTATATAGTGGCAGAAAGTTGACAATTGAACTGGGTGATAGGTAAATAGGGGATCATTGTACTATTCTCTTTACATTTCTGTGTTTGAAATTTTTCATAATAAAAAGTGTAAAAAGGTAGCGAATGGGGGAAGAGTGTCCTGGGAAGAATGAGGTTCTGAGAATGTTTTGGACAAACAGGTGAAGCACTCAGTTAGCAACCAGAACTAATAGAGGATGTTGTTGGAACTGGCCTTATAAGTTGATCTCATGGAGCTACCTCCACGGTTACCAGAGGCTGAGAAGGGTAGGGATTATGGGGGAATGAAGAGGGGCTTGTTACTGGACTTGGTAGCTTACGCCTGTAAACCCAGTGCTTTGGAAGGTTGTGGTGAGAGGATCTCTTAAGGCCAAGAGTTTGAGACCAGCCTGGGCAACATAGAAAGACCCCATCTCTACAAAAAACAAGCAAACAAAAATTAGCCAGGGATAGTGGTGCAGGCTTGTAGTCCCAGCTAATGGAGAGGCTGAAGCAGGAGAGTTGCTTGAGCCCAGGAGTTCGAGGTTACAAGTAATCTTGCCACCACACTCCAGTTTGGGCAAAAGAGCAGGAATTTGTCTCTGAAAAATAATAATAAAAAGAATAAGAAAAAAAAAGAGATGTTGGTTAATGGATACAAAAATACAGTAAAATACAGTTAGAATAAGTTCTAGTGTTTGATAGCAAAGTAGGGTTACTATAGTAAATAGTAATTTATTGTATATTTCAAAATAGCTAGAAGATTTAGAGTATTCCCAACGCAAAGAAATGGTAAGTATTTGTGGTGATGGATACCCGAATTACCCTGATTTGATTATTACATATTGTATGCATGTATCGAAATATCAGATGTATCCCATAAATATGTGCAATTATGATGTACGAATAAAACAAGAATTGGCCGGCCGGGTGCGATGGCTCACGCCTGTAATCCCAGCACTTTGGGAGGCCGAGGTGGGAGGATCATGATGTCAGGAGATTGAGACCATCCTGGCTAACATGGTGAAACCCTGTCTCTACTAAAAATACAAAAAATAAAAATAAAAAAATTAGTCCCAGCTACTCGGGAGGCTGAGGCAGGAGAATCGCTTGAACCCAGGAGGCGGAGTTTCCCTACAAGAACCAAGTGCAGTGAGTCGAGACTGCACCACTGCACTCCAGCCAGGGTGACAGAGTGAGACTCCGTCTCAAAAAAAAAAAAAGAATTGGCCGCTGAGCACGGGACTCACACCTATAATCCTAGCACATTGGGAGGCTGAGGTAGGTGGATCACCAGGTCAGAAGTTCGAGACCAGCATGGCCAATATGGTGAACCTCTATCTCTACTAAAAATACAAAAATTAGCCGGGCATGGTAGTGTGTGCCTGTAGTCCCAGCTACTCAGGAGGCTGAGGCAGAAGAATCACTTGAACCCAAGAGGCAGAAGTCCACTGCACTCCAGCCTGGGTGACAGAGTGAGACTCCATCTCAAAAAAAAAAAAAAAAAAAAAAAGAATTGGCCTTATAATTAGATCAAAGCCTTTATTATTTGAAGGACATTAAGCAGTATCTACAGCACTCAGGCTGGAGCCCTTTATAGGTGTAGAGGAGGGTTGGTACTTGAAGCCCAGGTGGGACTCTGATTTTTCCTTCTTCACTATTTCTAGAGTCTCTAGCCCAGAGTATAGCTAAACCATATCAACAGGTAGAATGCACTGATAACATCCTGCCAATAACTGCTTCTTTTTTTTTTTGAGATGGAGTTTCACTCTTGTTGCCCAGGCTGGAGTGCATTGGCACTATCTCGGCTCACTGCAACCTCTGCCTCCCAGGTTCAAGTGATTCTCCTGGCTCAGCCTCCCAAGCAGCTGGGGTTACAGGCACCCACTGCCATGCCTGGCTAATTTTTGTGTTTTTAGTAGAGATGGGGTTTCACCATGTTGGTCAGGCTGGTCTCAAACTCTTGACTCAGATGATCCACCCGCCTTGGAATCCCAAAGTACTGGGATTCCAGGTGTGAACCACCATGCCTGGCCAATGCTGCTTCTTCACTCTTGCTCTAGCTATAGTCAAATCTTCCCTCAATCTTAGAAGTGGTGAATGGGAATGACACCTTGGGAATAGGAAAGGAGTTTATCAGTGAAAGGACTGGCATTCAAGGGGACAATCACATCTTCAGGCTCCTTCTTTTTATGAATTTCCAAGCTTTCTTTCAATCATTTCAGTCTATGATTTCTTTCAATCATAGAGCCTATTATAGGCTCTAAAGGTGAGGTTGAATAAGTTGCTTGCAGACTCTTGATAGTAGTGGAAAGAAGAGTAAATAAGGCTGCTGTTTCCTATGCCTCAGCTCAGGCGTACTGAATTAGAATGACTGGGGCAATGTCTCCAGATGATGATTACAGACGCTAAAGACTAAGAACTGGGCCAGGTGTGGTGCTCACGCCTGTAATCCCAGCACTTTGGGAGGCTGAGTTGGGCGGATCACGAGGTCAGGAGATTGAGACCATCCTGGACAACAAGGTGAAACCCCATCTCTGTTACAAATACAAAAATTAGCTGAGCGTGGCAGCGCATGCCTATAATCCTACTCTGGAGGCTGAGGCAAGAGAATCGCTTAAACCCGGGAGGCAGAGGTTGCAGTGAGCCAAGATCATGCCACTGCACTCTAGCCTGGCGACAGAGCGAGACTCCATCTCGAAAAAAAAAAAAAAAATTAAGAACTGATTTATACCAATTCTTTTTGCTTACATTCATGGAGCAAGCATATAGACCTGCAAACTTTTGCCTTCATTAAATTTCATTTGATTTATTTGTCACTTAGCTAGATTGGTAGTGATGTTTCTCTCTCAAAACAGGAGAGTGAAATGCTTTACACCTTAGGAAATATTAAGGGAGATTCAGTTTACGGTTCATTGAGTAGTCATCTTTAAAATGAATTCAGAATAAGGAACAGTCAGTCTTTCTCCCTACCCTCCACCTTCATCCCCAATATATTAAAGATGCAAAAAGCACACCTGTCCCTTGTTTTCAGGGAAGCTAGAGTGTTGCCAATGGCAACTACCAGACCACTTGAGATTTACTACTGCAGATTCCCTAAGCAACTTTGGAAACCATCTTTGCAGGTAATCTTCAGTGAGAAAAGGCTAAGGATAAATTAGTTCTATTGCATCCCCAGCTACCACCTGTTTCTGACTTTTCCCGTGTGGCATAGCAGACTCTGAACAGCCTGTTCACCAGGGGAAGAGTTAAGGGTTCTCTGTCTCCACTGTGTCTCTGGGGCAAGGCAGAATACAGAGAAAGCTTTCTTTGGAAAAAGCAGAAGCAGCATCTGCTCTGGGTATAGGCAAATTGCAAGAACTACTTGCCAGGAAGAATTGCTGCCCAGCTCGTAGCCTGGCACGGTGGTGTTAAAAAGACTCTTTTCAAGCTCCGTTGGCACTTCTGGGTATTACAGAATTCATAGTTGAATGTTCTCTGAGATCTGTGGAATAAGAAGCACCTTTCAAGATTTAGACATATATGGCAAACGTATTAGGGTTCTCCAGAAAAACAGAACTAATAGGATATATGTAGATAAAAAAAAAAAAATTTATTGTGAGGCATTGGCTCATAAGACTATGAAGGCTGAGAAGTCAACCATCTGCTATCTGCAAGCTGGAGGCCTAGGAAAGACAATGATGTAGCTCCAGTGTAAGCCTGAAGGTCTGAGAACCAGGAACATTGATGTCTGAGGGCAGGAGAAGATGAATGTCCTTGTTCAAGCAGAGAGAGCAAATTTGCCCTTCCTCTGACTTTTTGGTTCTATTTGCACCCTCAACCAGTTGGATGATGCCAGCCCACATTGGTGAAAATGGATTTTCTTTGCTCAGTCTACTGATTCCACTGCTAATCTCATCTGTAAACACCCTCACAGACACACCCAGAAATCACATTTTACCAGCTATCTGGGCATCCCTTAGCCCAGTTAAGGTGACACATAAAATTAACCATCAGAGAAAGCAACAAGAAATCAACTTCATGGTCCAGTTACCATTTCCTCTGTGATGTCAGTGATTTCAGTCTGTTGATATTTTTGTTATCTGAAATAACTCTGTCTTACATGAATTTTTGCTGTCTTTTTAGGGTCCATCTTCTAATAGGAGCCTCCTTCCTCATTGTTCCTAGCAAGTCCATAGGATATCTAACATCCTTCAGTCCCAAAATATCCACAGTGCTCTATCAAGAGCTGCGGATGCTCTGAGCTGTTCTCTTAACACCGCCTCCCACCATACTAGCTGGCGTGGCAGTTTCTGCTAGGGATTGTCACAGCTCTGATGGGAACAATGCACACTGCTGTATTCAGTTACTGTGCTGCGGTCCTTGCCGGATACTGACATCTCTAGAGGCTGGCACTGCCATGACTCTGTTCCCTCTTGTGGGCACTCTTGAGTCTTTTCAGCTGCTCCATTGGGAGCCTTCTGGGTATTAAAGGAGTACCTGGGCTGTAGCATAGAATAATTTCCCTTGCTCTTTTGGATATACACTCAGAGAGAAGTCCCAAAACATGTTATTTGAGCCCTGCTGTGTTACAGAGACAGAGAAACAGCTCTTTCTTTCGGTTTTTGTTTTGTTTTGTTTTTTGAGACACAGTCTCACTCTGTTGCCCAGGCTGGAGTGCAATGGTGTGATCTCAGCTCACTGCAAGCTCCGCCTCCCAGGCTCACGCCATTCTCTTGTCTCAACCTCCCAAGTAGCTGGGACTACAGGTGTCCGCCACCTCGCCCGGCTAATGTTTTGTATTTTTAGTAGAGACGGGGTTTCACCATGTTAGCCAGGATGGTCTCGATCTCCTGACCTTGTGATCTGCCTGCCTCAGCCTCCCAAAGTGCTGGGATTACAGTTGTGAGCCACCGCGCCCGGCCTTTTGTTTTTGTTTTGAGGAAGCATCTCACTCTGTTGCCCAGACTGGAGTGCAGTGGCATGAACTCAGCTCACTGCAACCTCCACTTCCCTGGTTCAAGTGCTTCTTATGCCTCAGCCTCCCAAGTAACTGGGACTGCAGGCACATGCCACCATGCCCAGCTAATATTTGTATTTTTAATAGAGATGACGTTTCACCATGTTGGCCAGGTGGGTCTTGAACTCCTGATCTCAAGAGATCCGCCTGCCTTGGCCTCCCAAAGTGCTAGGATTACAGGCATGAGCCACAGCACCTGGCCCAAGAAACAGATCTTTCAATGTCTAGACGAGACTTGTCTTTTCCATGTGCCCTGGATCTTCAGCTAAGGGGTTGAAATAGATTTGCGTTTGAGTAGCAATGACCACATTTCATTCTGATGACCAAGGCATTGGCTCTTGAAAAAGCCTATCATGGTTGGCTTCTTATTTCTCTAGAAGGAAGAGTCTCAGATGAAGTGCCCAGCCTTCCTACCAGTAAACTTCCTTAGACGCATCCCACCAGCTAGCCAGACGTACCCAGCCATACCTGAGTCATCTTCAATAGACGAGATGAGAGCTCTGATCCAACCCTGCACCTTGTGCTATCTTAAAGGTTTTTCATGTTTGTAAGCTTTATTTATCCTATAGGATCATAAGACACTTGAGATCAGAGGCCATGTTTTCTACTTCTTTTATGTTTGTAGCATTAGTGTAGCCCCAGAACTATCCTACCATGAAGCAAAACAAACCTAAGTAACCCTTTATAATTTAAAAAGTATTTTTGTAAGTATTGTCTCATTTAGTTTTCACAACAACTTTATTAGTTAGGTTATTATCTTCATCTTGCAAATGAGATCATCCAAGCTGTCCAACAACAACTTTATTAGTTAGGTTATTATCTTCATCTTGCAAATGAGATCATCCAAGCTGTCCAAGGTCACCAAGCCACTTAGTTGCGGAGCTGAGTCTTGAATCACCATTAACTCACTCAATGTTCAGGTCTCTTTCCATTACTCCACTGCGGCCAGCTTCAGGAACCAGCTATAATGCTTATACTCTAAAGCTAGCTGCTACCTTCCCTCTCTTCCCTCCTCATCTCCCAGATCTCAGCAGGAAATGTGAAAGAGGACTAAGAATAAGCCATTTTTATTTGTTTGTTTGTTTGTTTGTTTGTTTTTGTAAGATGGAGTCTCACTCTGCTGCCCAGGCTGGAGTTCTGTGGCTTGATCTCCGCTCATTGCAACCTCTACTTCCTGGGTTCAAGCAATTCTCCTGCCTCAGCCTCCCCAGTAGCTGGGATTATAGGAGCCTGCCACCATGCCCAGCTAATTTTTATATTTTTAGTAGACATGGAGTTTCACCATTTTGGCCAGGCTGGTCTTGAACTCCTGACCTCAGGAGATCAACCTGCAGTGGCCTCCCAAAGTGCTGGGATTACAGGCATAAGCCATTGCGCCTAGGCAATTCATTTTATTTCATCCTTATTCTTTCCATTTTCAACTTGCCTTCTTGTATGTGGTGCCTTTTCCTGCTTGTATCTGAGATTGTCTTATGGTCTAAATGTTTATGACACCCCCTACCACCCAAAATTCATATATTGAAGCCTTAACCCTCAATGTAATGGTATATGGAGATGGGGCCTTTCTTGGGGAGGTACTTAGGTTTAGATGAGGTCTTGAGGGTGGGGCCTTTATAATGTGATTAGTGTCCTTATAAGAAGAAGAGGAGAGACCAGAGCTCTCTTTCTCTGCTATGAAGATACAGCAAGATGCCTGTTGAGGGCCATCTGCAAGTCAGCAAGAAGGCCCTCACCAGGTAACTGAATTGGCCAGAACCATGATCTTGGACATCCCAGCTTCCAGAACTGTGAGAAATAAATTCCTGTTGTTTAAGTCCCCTGTGTGTTGTATTTTGTTTTGGCCACCTGAATTGACTAAGGCCTTGTTGCCCCTTCTTTTTTTACATTGACTCCCAGATCTCTAGCCTGTCATAGTCACAAAAAGGAGAGGATTCCTTGTTGCTGCTTTGGTATTGTGGTTTTTAGGCAATTTTTTCCCCACTTGCTTCGAAGGAAACAGTATAAAGGTAAGAGTGCTGACTTCATAAAGACAAAGTTAGCCGATGTAGCTCCAGATTCCAACTCTGCTATTTTTTGTGTGAGCTCAGCAAAGTCCTTTAATATCTATTGCCTTTGGACAGGTAGTTTCATCTCTCTGAGGCTGTTTTCTCGTCTGCAACATAAAGGGATGGAAAAACATGATCTAGAACGCTTTCAGGTGTAAAATGTTCTGATTTTGTTATTTTTATTTATCATTGTCATCATCATCATCATCATTATTATTTGAGATGGAGTCTCACTCTGTCACCAGGCTGCAGTGCAGTGGTGCCATCTTGGCTCACTGCAACCTCTGCCTCTTGGGTTCAGGCAATTCTCCCACCTCAGCCTCTCAAGTAGCTGGGATTACAGACACACATCACCATGCCTGGCTAATTTTTTTGTATTTTTTAGTACAGACAGGGTTTCGCCATGTTGGCCAGGCTGGTCTTGAACTCCTGACCTCGGATGATCCACCCGCCTCTGCCCCCCAAAGTGCTGAGATTACAGGTGTGAACCACTGCACCTGGCCATGATTTTATTGTTTTTAATTAACATCCTGCGTTCCTCTTCTCTTGCTTTCAGTGTCTCAGCTACCTAACATCCCTCCTTATCAGCCACCAATTCATGTATTCAGTCTGTCTGTCTTCCTAAGTTCTGATCATATATTTCATATTCTCAGATACTAAAGCTAGGCACCCTAAAATACACAAAGGCTCCCCGGGAAAGGGAATTTTTGCTACAGAATCAGCTACAGCACAATATTGTCTTGGTAAGGTTTTTCTTTGGTGGTGGTTGTTTTTTGAGACTAACTTCTCAAAGACAGGGAGTTTATTTCAGTGAATCTAGTCCATTTACACAGTGTAGGAGGTATTTATGGCTTGTTGGTCTATGTAACTTGAAGTCAAGCAGTCTGTTTTGTTTTGTTTTAGGTCTTTCCTTTATTCCACTATTTTTGGTGCACTGTGTACAGCTATGCTGTACTGTCTTCTATGGAAACCCTACTAACCATTTGCCATTATTATTTTAGCTTGGCTCCACCAGCAGTGGGAAGGTAAGGAAAAGCATATCATTCTAGGTTCTTCCCCAACTCATACTTCAAACCCCACTCTGGAAGAGATGTAATTAATCACCTCGCCTTAGGTCTGTCAGATACTCCGAACAGGTGATCTTGTAGCTGCATCTCTGAAGCTGTGAAACAGTGGCTTTAGCTGTATACATATTCAACTCTCACCCTCCGAGTCAACAGAGTACGAAGTAAACACACAGTTGCTGAAAATAACTTAGCCCATGAGACCAGCTCCAAAATGCGATTGCAATTGACAACAGTTGAGGTCTATCAACAAGGGATAGACAAGAAATAAGCATACATGACTACTGCCACTGAACCAGCTGGGCTGTTTATAACCATGAGGGATTCTTCAGGGACTCCAGGTTAGGACTGCAGGTTTTTTCAAGAATAAGTGGGATCAGCTGTATGGGCTATTTAAGGTATTGGAAATGGGCTGGGCACAGTGGCTCACGCCCGTAATCCCAGCATTTTGGGAGGCCAGCGTCGGGGCAGTGGGATGAAGTGGGGTGGGTGGGTGTGTGGATCACCTGAGGTTAGGAGTTCAAGACCAGCATGACCAACATGGCAAAACCCCATCTCTACTAAAAATACAAAAAAATTAGCTGGGTGTGGTAGTGCGCTCCTATAGTTCCAGCGACTTGAGAGGCTGAGGTGGGAGAATCGCTTAAACCTGGGAGTCGGACATTGCAGTGAGCCAAGATTGTACCACTACACTCCAGCCTGGGTGACACGGTGAGGTTCCATCTCAAAAAATAAAAATAAAAATAAAATAAAATGTTGAATATGGAGTGAGGCAGGTATCTTTGAGTGCTTTTGCTCAGTAAATTTGCTAAATGGGGAGGAATTTTCTTTCTTTCTCCTGCAAAAGGCTCTTTCCTAATATACTCCTCCATCCCTGTATTCTGTGCCCTTTAAATGAAACAGGTTCTATATGTCAGAAAGTAGTGCAGATTTTAATTCTCCTCACTGGCTTCCCTTGGTGCTAGGATGAAACACTTGATTATATATATACATATGTGTTGCCTAGGCGGGAGTGTGGTGACTATTCACAGATGCTATCGTAGTGCACTGTGGCTTCAAGTGATCCGCCTGCCTCAGCATTTTGAGTAGCTGGGACTATAGGCACACCACCATGCCTGGTTTTTGCTCCCGCTTTATTGAACTCTCTTTAGCTGGGTATCTATAGGGAAGGGAGAGAATTTCTTTCTTTTTTTTTTTTTTTTCTTTTTTGAGAGACTCTCGCTCTGTTACCAGGCTAGAGTGCAGTGGCGTGATCTTGGATCACTGCAACCTCTACCTCCCGTGTTCAAATGATTCTCCTACCTCAGTCTCCTGAGTAGCTGGGACTACAGGCGTGTGCCACCACACCTAGCTAATTTTTTTTTTTTTTTTGTATTTTTAGTAGAGACCGGTTTCACCATGTTGGCCAGGCTGGTCTTGAACTCCTGGCCTCAAGCAATTCACCTGCCTCAGTTTTATAAATAAAAAATGTTAATGCCTTTTTTGAGATAGAATTCACATACCATAAACTTCATGCACTTAAGTGTACAATGTAATGGTTTCAGTATATTCCCAAACTGTGTAGTCATCACCATGATCTAAATTTCCAACATTTTCATCACCCCAAATGAAATGCTATATCCATTAGTAATCATTCCCCATCCTCCTCTACCCTTCAATCCTTCTAGCCCTAGGCAAACGCTAATCTACCTTCTGTTGTTATAGATTTGCCTATTCTGAACATGTCATATAAATAAAATAATACAAAATATGACTTTTACATCTGGTTTCAGTCAATTATGGTAACATTTTTAAGGTTCGGCCCCATGATAGGATCAGTATTCATTTCTTTCTTTTTTTTTTTTTTTGAGACAGAGTCTCACTCTGTTGCCCAGGCTGGAGTGCAGTGGCACGATGTCAGCTCACTGCAACCTCCGCCTCCAGGGTTCAGGCGATTCTCCTGCCTCAGCCTCCCAAGTAGCTGGGATTACAGGTGTGCACCATCACACCTGGCTAATTTTTGCATTTTTAGTAGAGACAGGGTTTCACCATGTTGGCCAGGCTGGTCTCCAATTCCTGACTTCAGGTGATCTGCCTGCCTCGGACCCCCAAAGTGTGGGATTGCAGGCATGAGCCACCGCACCCAGCCCGCAGCATTGATATTCACTTCTTTCTTTCTTTCTTTCTTTTTTTTTTAATTTGTTTTTTGGAGATGGAGTCTTGCTTTGTCACCCAGGCTGGAGTGCAGTGGCAGGACCTCTGCTCACTGCAACCTCTGCCTCCCAGGTTCAAGCAATTCTCCTGCCTCAGCCTCCTAAGTAGCTGGGAATACAGGCGCATGCCACCAAATCCAGATAATTTTTTGTATTTTAATAGAGACAGGATTTCACCGTGTTGCCCAGGCTGGTTTCGAACTTTTGACCTCGGGTGATCCACCTGCCTTGGCCTTCCGAAGTGCTGGGATTACAGGCATGAGCCATGGTGCCAGGCCTTTTACAATTTTTTTGTTAGAGATAGTCTTACTTTGTTGTCCAGGTTGGCCTCATACTTCCGGCTTCAAGCAATCCTCCTGCCTTGGCCCCCCAAAATGCTAGGATTACAGGAGTAAGTCACCATACATGGCCTTTGTTCTTCTTCTTTTTTTTTTTAGATGGAGTTTCGCTCTTGTCCAGACTGGAATGCAATAGTGTGATCCTGGCTCACTGCAACCTCCGCCTCCCAGGTTAAAGCGATTCTCCTGCCTTAGGCTCCCGAGTAGCTGGGATTACAGGCATCCACCATCACACCAAGCTAATTTTTTGTTTAGTAGAGACAGAGTTTCACCAGGTAGGCCAGGCTAGTCTCAAACTCCTGACCTCAGGTGATCCACCCGTCTCGGCCTCCCAAAGTGCTGGGATTACAGGCGTGAGCCACCATGCCCGGCTGGCCTAATTTGTTTTGTTTCTTTTTTAAAGATTATTTGAGCTAGTGTGGGTCCTTTATGTTTTCATATGATTTTTAGCATCAACTTGCCAATTTCTGCAAAAAAAGCCAATTAGATTTTTGTTAGGAATTGCATTGAATTTGTAGATCAATTTGAGGAGTACTGCTATATTAATATTACGTCTTTCAAGCCATGAACACAGGGTGTTTTTCCATTTATTTAGATCTTCTTTAATTTATTTAACAATGTTTTGTTCAACTGTTCAGTGGGCAAGTTTTTTTTTTTTTTTTTTTTTTGAGAGTCTCGCTCTTGTTTTCCAGGCTGGAGTGCAATGGTATGATCACAGCTCACTGCAATCTCCACCTCCAGGGTTCAAGTGATTTTCCCACCTCAGCTCCCAAGTAGCTGGGATTACAGGCACACGTCACCATGCCCAGCTAATTTTTTTGTATTTTTAATAGAGTCGGGGTTTTGCCACATTGGCCAGGCTGGTCTTGAACTCCTGACCTCAGGTGATTCACTCACCTCGGCCTCCCAAAGTGCTGGGATTACAGGCATGAGCCACCATGCCCCGCCTAGTGTACAAGTTTTATATGTCTTTTGTTAAATGTATATCTACACCTTTTCTTTTTTATGTTATACATGGACTTGTTTTCTTTTCTTTTCTGTTTTTTTTTTTTTTTTTTGAGATGGAGTCTTGCTCTGTCGCCAGGCTGGAGTGCAGTGGCGCGATCTTGGCTCCTGGGTTCAAGCAATTCTCCTGCCTCAACCTCCAGATTAGCTGGGACTACAGGTGTGCACCACCACGCCCAGATAATCTTTGTATTTTTAGTAGAGACGGGGCTTCACCATGTTGGCAAAGATGGTCTCCATCTCTTGAACTCATGATCCTCCCGCCTCAGCCTCCCAAAATGTTGGGATTATAGGCATGAGCCACTGCACCCAGCCAGACTTGTTTTCTTAATTTAATTCTCAGAATTTTCATTGCTGGCATATAGAAATTTTCATTGCTTGTATATAAAAACATAATTAATTTTTGTTATATTGGTCTTATAGCTTACAACTTTGCTGAACTTACTTATTAGTTCAAGTGGTCTTTTAGTGTATTCCTTAGGGTTTTTCACATATCAGATGACACAGGTTAAGGATGTGCATTGGTTGTGGCTGAGCGGGTTGCAGAAAACTGCTGCCTGCATGAAGAAAGTCTCCCCTGCCTTCCCTTTTCTGATCATCACCAGCCCTGGAGCTCACCAGCATGTCTGTGGTACATACCACCTAATCAATCACAGACCAGGTGACCACAGAGAGCCCAATCAGTTCAGCAACAAGTACATCCAGCAGACCAAGCCCCTCACCCTGGAGCACACCATCAAATTGTATCCTATTATCAATTACATCTTTTTTTTTTTTTTTTTTTTGAGACGGAGTCTTGCTCTGTCGCCCAGGCTGGAGTGCAGTGGCCGGATCTCAGCTCTCTGCAAGCTCCGCCTCCCAGATTTACGCCATTCTCCTGCCTCAGCCTCCGGAGTAGCTGGGACTACAGGCGCCCGCCACCTCGCCCGGCTAGTTTTTTGTATTTTTAGTAGAGACGGGGTTTCACCGTGTTAGCCAGGGTGGTCTCGATCTCCTGACCTCGTGATCCACCCGTCTCGGCCTCCCAAAGTGCTGGGATTACAGGCTTGAGCCACCGCGCCCGGCTTTTTTTTTTTTTTTTTTTTTTTTTTTGAAAGACAGAGTCTTGTTCTGTTGCTCAGGCTGGAATGCAGTGGCACAATTTCAGTTCACTGCAACCTCTGCCTCCCGGGTTCAAGCGATTGTCCCACCTCAGCCTCCCAGCTAGCTGAAACTACAGGTGTGTGCCACCACACCTGGCTAATTTTTGTAGAGATGGGGTTTCGCCATGTTGACCAAGCAGGTCTTGAACTCCTGACCTCAAGTGACCTCCCCACCTCAGCCTCCCAAAGTGATGGGATTACAGGCGTGAGTCACTGTGCCTGGCCATCAATTATACTTTTGGTACAAAAGAGCCCCTCCATGAAAAAGACAGCTCTGTCTCAGCCAGATTTCAGCAAATGAGGGAAGAATTGGATAAAATTTGAATGAGGAGTAACATAGAAGGGGATTCTGATTGTTTACAAGCACTGGTGTGGCTACTCTATGTATTACTGCTACTGCTGGGAGCAACTTCAAGTTGGTGAAGGCCAGGCGGTAGGTTAAGGCCAGGTTGGTGAAGGCCCTGGTGGTAGGCCAGGCACTGTGGCTCACGTCTGTAATCCCAGCACTTTGGGAGTCCGGAGCAGGTAGATAGCTTGAGGTCAAGAGTTCGAAACCAGCCTGGCCAACATGGTGAAATCCCATCTCTAGTAAAAATATAAAATTATCTGGGTGTGGTGGCATGTTCCTGTAATCCCAGCTACTCGGGAGGCTGAGGCAGGAGAATCGCTTGAACCTGGGAGGCAGAGGTTGCAGTGGCAGAGATTGCACCACTGCACTCCCTGGGTGACAGAGCAAGACTCTGTCTCAGAAAAAATATATACATATATGTGTGTGTGTGTGTGTGTGTGTGTGTGTGTATATATATATATATATATAGCCTGATGGTGCACTTAACCCAGGAGAAGATGAAGTTGAAGGACTAAAATGCTTAATGACTGGGATACTGGGTCATCGAGATGGAGTTCTGAAAGATGCAAGACTGAGTCATTGATGACTGCATTGGTAACTGGTGGAGACCAAATTTTGAACCTCCTTAATATCCATATATTCCTGCATATATCACAAAGCCTAAGGGACATAAGAAGTTGTTTCTGGCTCAACTTCAAGAAAAAACCTTGTTTGCAGTCTCTAAAAATTACAAGCTCATAGCTGCACCATTGTTTGAATTGCGTAACAATGCACTAGGGTATGGACATATCATTTGCAGTCTCCCTCAGCTGTTGAGCAGTTTCAAGTTTACATACAACGGAATTCCTGTGCAATGGAGAAGTAAAAGAAGCCATTTTCGTGAACACAGCTAATATCTAATGTGATATTTCTATCACATTAGAATAATAAATGTGATAGAAAAGATTTTTGGGCTGGGCATGGTGACCCACACCTGTAATCCCAGTATTTTGGGAGTCTGGGGCAGGATAACTGCTTGAGCCCAGGAGTTCTAGACCAAGCCTGGGCAACAAAGTAAGACTTTGTCTCTACACACACACACACATTAGCCAAGTGTGGTGGTATGCACCTGTGGTCCCAGTTATTCAGGAGGCTGAGGCAGGAGAATTGATTGAACCTAGGAGGTTAAGTTACAGTGAGCCATGTTCATGCCACTGCACTCTAGCCTGGGTGACAGAGAGAGATGGTGTCTCAAAATAAGTTTTTTTTGTTTTATTTCTTTCCTTATCTGTAAATTGCCACCTATTTTCTTTCTCTCTTTTTCTTTTTCTTTTCTTTTATTGAGACGGAGTCTCATTCTGTCACCCAGTCTGGAGTGCAGTGGCACGATCTCAGCTCACTGCAACCTCTGCCTCCCAGGTTCAAGCAATTCTCCTGCCTCAGCCTCCTGAGTAGATGGGACTACAGGCATCTGCTACCACACCCGGCCTGCCACCTATTTTCTACTGTTTAAATTGTAAAATTAATATAAAGAACTAGATAGTGGGGTAAATAAATATAATAATGCTTACTTACTTTTGGTTCTACTCATACTTTTTTTATATAACATTCAAGAAAATGGACTTGGGTAACAACAGAAAGATCATGTCATATACAAACAGAGATTGTTTAATTTTTACTTCCTAATTTGAATTTTTTTTTTTTTTTTTTTTGAGACAGGGTCTCACTCTGTCCCCCAGGCTGGAGTGCAATTGTGTGATCTTGGCTCACTGCCACCTCTGCTTCCTGGGCTCAAGGGATCCTCCCACCTCAGTTTCCCAAGTAGCTGGGACAACAGGCACATGCCACCACACCTGACTAATTTTTTGTATTTTTGGTGGAGATGGGGTTTCGCCATGTTGCCCAGACTGGTCTTGAACTCCTGGGCTCAAGCTGTCTGCCCACCTTGGCCTCCCGAAGTGCTGGGATTACAGGCAAGAGCCACTGCACCCGGCCAACTTTATCTATTTTTCTTGCCTAATTGCCCTTTCTAGAACCTCCAGGACCATGTTGAATAGAACTGGCAAGAGTGGGCAGACAGTTTTTTATTGTTGTTGTTGTTGTTGTTTGAGACGGAGTCTCACTCTGTCGCCCAGGCTGAAGTGCAGTGGCACAATCTCAACTCTGTGCAACCTCTGCCTCCTGGGTTCAAGTGGTTCTCTGCCTCAGCCTCCCAAGTAGCTGAAATTATAGGCGCCTGCCCCCATGCCCGGCTAATTTTTGTATTTTTAGTAAAGATGGGGTTTCACCATGTTGGCCAGGCTGGTTTTGAACTCCTGACCTTGTGATCCATCCACCTCAGCCTCCCGAAGTGCTGGGATTACAGGCGTGAGCCACCGTGCCTGGCCCAGACACTTTTTAAGAGGCCTGCACTCCAGCCTGGGCGACAAAGCGAGACTCCGTTTCAAAAAAAAAAAAAGGCTTTATTTTACCTAGACTTGTTAGAAAGGATCTAATAAATAATGGCAGACAAAAAAATAAAGCTTCCTACCTGTCTTGGGGACAGAAAGAGAGTCAACTACCCTTTTGGGGAAATCATTATTATTTTGAGATGGAGCGTCCCTCTGTCACCCAGGCTGGAGTGCAATGGCGCAATCTTGGCTCACCACAACCTCTGCTTCCCGAGTTAAAGCTATTCTCCTGTGTCAGCCTCCTGAGTAGCTGGGATTACAGGCATATGCCACCATGCTCAGCTAATTTTTTAGTTTTTAGTAGAGACAGGGTTTCACCATATTGGTGAGGCTAGTCTCTAACTCCTGACCTCAGGCGATCCACCTGCCTCAGGCTTCCAATGTGTTGGGATTACAGGTGTGAGCCACCTCACCCAGACAGGGAAATTATTTTTAGCTTTTATGCAGCTTAAGGGTCATTTTTTTTTTTTTTTGAGACAGGTTTTTTAAATATTAGGTTCGTTGATGTACATGGCGTATGTCTTCTTTTAGGTTTTTCAGTGACGTTTTGTATTCTTCTCCATAAAACTTTTACATTTATACAATTTTTTTTCAGGCACAATATTATGTGCTGCATATAGAGTTGCAGACTAAACAGATATGGTTCCTGACTCTTTGGGGATTGCAGTCTAGTTAGACTGACAGCCATACACGAAATGCAAGTTCCACTTAAAAATGCTACAATAGGCCAGGCATGGTGGGCTCATGCCTGTAATCCCAGCACTTTGGGAGGCTAAGGCGGGTGGATCACCTGAGGTCGGGAGTTCGAGACCAACCTGACAAACATGGAGAAACCTCATCTCTACTAAAAATACAAAATTAGCCAGGCATGGTGGCGCACACCTATAATCCCAGCTACTTGGGAGGCTGAGGCAGGAGAATCGCTTGAACCTGGGAGGCGGAGGTCGTGGTGAGCCAAGATTGCACCATTGCACTCCATCCTGGGCAACAAGAGTGATACTTCATCTCAAAAAATAAAAAAGTAAAAAATAAGCTACAGTAGATTAATAATTATAATAATTTTAGCAGTCTTTTTACAGAGCACCGATTTTGTACCAAGCACTATTGTAAGTACTTCATATATAGTAATTTATTTAATCCTTCCAACATTCCTATGATATAGGTTTTATTATTATTATTTTTGACACGGAGTTTTGCTCTTGTTGCCTAGGCTGGACTGCAATGGCTCGATCTCAGCTCACCGCAATGTTCTACCTCCCGGGTTCAAGTGATTGTCCTGCCTCAGCCTCCTGAGTAGCTGGGATTACAGGCATGCGCCACCATGCCCAGCTAATTTTGTATTTTTAGTAGAGACAGGGTTTCTCCATGTTGGTCAGGCTGGTCTCGAACTCCTGACCTTAAGTGATTTGTCCGCCTCAACCTCCCAAAGTGCTGGGAATACAGGCGTGAGCCACCATGCCTGGCCCATGCTTGGAAGTTATCGGAAAAAAAATCTTAGGGAACTCAAAGCTGTTTCTAAAGTTGGTATGACCTGTAAGTGTAGAATATCTGATACCTACTCTGGTTTCCACAACCAGCTTTGGTGGAAATTGACTTGATTGCCTACGGGATCTAGAATTGGGTGGGAGGCCCGCACCACATGGCTCAAATCCTATTACCCTACCTCGTCATATCCTTCCCACTTTTTTTTTTTTTTAAGAGATGGTGTCTCTGGCCAGGCACGGTGGTTCACTCCTGCAGTCTTAGCACTTTGGGAGACCAGTGTTTTCACTGGACGTGCAGAGTTGCATCACAGTTGTCGGTTTGCCTGAGCTCAGTAATTCCAGACCAGCTTGGGCAATATGGTGAAACCCCATCTCTACTAAAATACAAAAAATTACCCGGGCATGGTGGTGCACACCCATAGTCTCAGCTACTCAGGAGGCTAAAGTGGAAGAATCACTTGAACCCAGGAGTCGGAGGTTGCAGTGAGCCCAGATTGCGCCATTGCACTCCAGCCTGCATGGCAGAGCAAGATTCCATCTCAAAAAAAAAAAAAAAAAGAGAGAGAGAGAGAGATGGTGTCTCACTCCATTATCCAGGCTAGAGTGCAGTACAGTGGCTGTTCAGAGGGTGCGATCATAGTGTACTACAGCCCTGAACTCCTGAGCAAGCAATCCTCCTGTGTCAGCCTCCCAAGTAGGGACTATAGTTGTGTGCTACTCTCGGGGCTCCTGCCCTTATTTTTAACTTATAATTTAACTAAATGGGGCCAGGCGTGGTGGCTCAGGCCTGTAATCCCAGCACTTTGGGAGGCCAAGGTAGGCGGATCATCTGAGTTCTGGAGTTTGAGACCAGCCTGGCCAACATGGCAAAACCCCATCTCTGCTAAAAATACTACAAAACAATTAGCCAGGCATGGTGGCACATGCTTGTAATCCCAGCTACTCGGGAGGCTGAGACACTAGAATCACTTGAACCCGGAGGCAGAAGTTGCAGTGAGCCGAGATTGTGCCACCATACTTCAAACTGGATGACAGAGTGATATTGTCTCAAAACATAAATAAATGAAATAATAAATAAATAAATTAGAACATTTTAGTTTCATTTTGGAAAACAATTAAAAGTCATATATGAGTGTTTCATTTCTTTTTTTTTTTTTTTTTTTGAAGCAGAGTTTCGCTCTTGTCACTCAGGCTGGAGTGCAATGGCGCGATCTTGGCTTACTGAAACCTCTGCCTCCCAGGTTCAAGCGATTCTCTTGCCTCAGCCTTCTGAGTAGCTGGGATTACAGGTGCCCACCATCATCCCTGGCTAATGTTTGTATTTTTAGTAGAGGTGGGGTTTCACCATGTTGACCAGGCTGGTCTTGAACTCCTGACCTCAGGTGATCCACCCGTCTTTACCTCCCAAAGTGCTGGGGTTACAGGTGTGAGCCACCAAACCCGGCCGAGTGTTTTTTACTGCTTAAAAACAGATTATTGCACAGCACATACACATGGTATACATATCATTTGTTGTTTTTTACATATATTGAATAAATTTTAGGGGGAAAATGCCACTGGAATTGAATCTTTCTTTCCCACAGAGTTCCTATAGACTTCTCACAAAGCACTTGCATTCTGCGGAAAGTTTGGGAGTGCACACAATTTGTTAAGCAGATTGTTACATAGCCATTATATAAGTATTTTAGTATTTTTCATATACATGCTTTAAATTTTATTTTAAAAAGGCACTGCTATAATTTTTTGAACAGACCACAGACACTACTATACTCTAACGTTTGGAAAGACAACTGGCTTTGGAGATCGGCAGCCTTGGAATTACATCTCAGCTTCACCACTTACTGACTATAGGAGCCAATCATCAGATAGATAAAGTAAGTTGATCATCTATAAAGTAGGGATAATAAGGCCGGGCGCGGTGGCTCAAGCCTGTAATCCCAGCACTTTGGGAGGCCGAGACGGGCGGATCACGAGGTCAGGAGATCGAGACCATCCTGGCTAACACTGTGAAACCCCGTCTCTACTAAAAAATACAAAAAACTAGCCGGGCGACGTGGCGGGCGCCTGTAGTCCCAGCTACTCGGGAGGCTGAGGCAGGAGAATGGCGTGAACCCGGGAGGCGGAGCTTGCAGTGAGCTGAGATCCGGCCACTGCACTCCAGCCCAGGGGACAGAGGGAGACTCCGTCTCAAAAAAAAAAAAAAAAAAAAAAAAAAAAAGTAGGGATAATAACTACTTTATGAAGTTTGAGAGTAAGAATGTTTTCACTGGACATGCACAGTTGCATCACAAATACAAATATATCCACATTCCACAGATTGAACTATGCAGGTTTAATAAACCAAATCAAAACATTTAAAACCATAACTTTCTTTTAACTCTGAAGTTAATCCATTTTCACAGCCCTAATTCTATTCTCAATCATTCCTAATCTTGTGAAAGTGATTTGGAAACCAGTATGTTATTGTTTACCTGCTTTTGGAATTTAGAGGGAGGATGTACCAGGCTCTAATCTAGGTCCCTTTACATATTTATAAGTTCATTCTCCTAACAACCTCATTAGGTAGGAGTGATTTTCCAGAGAAGATAACAGACCTGGCTCTTAAATGTGCCAAGTGAATGAAATTATTTTTTAAATAAAAATAAATGGAAATAACTTCATCCTTAAACTTTTTTTTTTTTTTTTTTTTTTTTGAGATGGAGTCTCGCTCTGTCACCCAGGCTGGAGTGCAGTGGCTGGATCTCAGCTCACTGGAAGCTCCACCTCCCGGGTTCACGCCATTCTCCTGCCTCAGCCTCCCGAGTAGCTGGGACTACAAGCGCCCGCCACCTCGCCCGGCTAGTTTTTTTTTATATTTTTAGTAGAGACGGGGTTTCACCGTGTTAGCCAGGATGGTCTCGATCTCCTGACCTCGTGATCCGCCCGTCTCGGCCTCCCAAAGTGCTGGGATTACAGGCTTGAGCCACCGCGCCCGGCCTTTTTGTTTTTTTAAAGTGAAGTTTTGCTCTTGTTGCCCAGGTTGGAGTGCAATGGCACAATCTCAGCTCACTGCAACCTCCACCTCCCCGGTTCAAGCAATTCTCCTGCCTCAGCCTCTTGAGTAGCTGGAATTACAGGCACGCACCACCACGCCTGGCTAATTTTTTGTATTTTTAGTAGGGACAGGGTTTCACCATGTTGGACAGGCTGGTCTTGAACTCCTGACCTCAGGTGATCCGCCTGCCTCGGCCTCCCAAAGTGCTGCGATTACAGGTGTGAGCCACCATGCCTGGTCAAAAAAATTTTTTTTAATACAAGTGTGGTGGTGTATGCCTATTCCCAGCTACTCAGGAGGCTTAAGTGGGAAGGTAGCTTGAGTTCAGGAGCTAGAGGCTTCAGGGAGCTATGACTGCACTAATGCACTCTAGCCTGGGCAACAGGGCAAGACTCCATCTCAAAAAAAAAAAAAAAAAAGGCAGGCGTGGTGGCTCATGCCTGTAATCCTAGCACTTTGGGAGGCCAAGGCGGGTAGATCATTTGAGGTCAGGAGTTTGAGACCAGCCTGGCTAACATGGTGAAAACCACACCTGTCTCTACTAAAAATACAAAAATTAGCTGGGCATGGTGGCGCACGCCTGTGATCCCAGCTACTTGGGAGGCTGAGGCAGGAGAATCACTTGAACTCCAGAGGTGGAGGTGGAAGTGAGCTGAGATCACGTCACTGCACTCCAGCCTGGATGACAGAGCCAGATTCCATCTCAAAACACACACACACACACACACACACACACACACACACACACACACACAGAGCACGTGGACTGTTAAGCCTAAAACACAATTGTAAGCCTACCCCACTGTACTTTCTTTCTTTTTTTTTTTCTGTGAGGCGGAGTCTCACTCTGTCGCCCAGGCTGGAGTGTAGTGGCGCCATCTCGGCTCACTGCAGCCTCCACCTTCCGGGGTCAAGCTATTCTTCTGCCTCAGCCTCCTGAGTAGCTGGGATTACAGGCGCATGCCACCACGCCTGGCTAATTTTTGTATTTTTAGTATTGTATTTTTAGTACAGACGGGGTTTCACCATGTTCGTCAGGCTGATCTCGAACTCCTGACCTCGTGATCCACCCGCCTCGGTTTCCCAAAGTGCTGGGTTTACAGGCGTGAGCCATCGTGCCTGGCCCCCACTATACTTTGTATTCGGCCACAAAGAAATCTAGCTTCCTGGAGCCAGCTTCCATTCGGATTCCAGCTTTCTGGCTCCTACACGAGTTTGTGGTTTTCAATGGCCTACAGTTTAAATAGAAAGGACTAGAAAGCCTTAGCAGAAAAGGGAGCATTCTTTATGCATCATGTAGTTTAGGACTTCAACCAGAAGGTGTCTCTGCAGCCAAGGGATCGGAATCTGTCCTCAAGAAACAGAAGATTGGATTTTCTGGTTTGAGAAAAATTGTGGCAGGAATGAAGCAAACAAAGGTAGGTCAGCTACCTACAGAAACCAATCCCAATAGTATAAATTGTTCTTAGCTAACAGCTGAAAAGGCTGGTAGAAAACTTAAGCAAAACCCACTTTTTTTTTTTTTTTTTTTGGCGACAGGGTATCACTTTGTGGCCCAGGCTGGAGTGCAGTAGTGGATGGCTCACAGCAGCTTTGACCTCCTGGACTCAAGTAATTCTCCCACATCAGCCTCCCAAGTAGCTGGGCCACAGGCGTGCACCACCATGCCTGGCTAATTTTTTTTTTTTTCTTTTTTTTTTTTGAGATGGAGTATCACTCTGTCGCCCAGGGTGGAGTACAGTGGCGCAATCTCAACTCACTGCAACCTCCACCTCCTGGGTTCAAGCGATTCTCCTGCCTCAGCCTCCCGAGTACCTGGGATTACAGGTGCGTGCCACTATGCCCAGCTACTTTTTTGTATTTTTAGTAGGGATGGGGGGTTCACTGTGTTAGCCAGGATGGTCTTGATCTTCTGACCTCACGATCTGCCCGCCCGCCACGGGTTCCCAAAGTGCTGGGATTACAGGCATGAGCCACCCTGCCCAGCCTCCTGGCTAATTTTTTTTTTCTTTCTTTTTTTTTTTTTTGAGATGGAGTCTCGCTCTGTTACCCAGGCTGGAGTGCAGTGGCGTGATCTCTGCTCACTGCAAGCTCCGCCTCCCGGATTCACGCCATTCTCCTGCCTCAGCCTCCCGAGTAGCTGGGACTACAGGCGCCCGACACCAGGCCCGGCTAATTTTTTGTATTTTTAGTAGAGACAGGGTTTCACCGTGTTAGCCAGGATGGTCTCGATCTCCTGACCTCGTGATCCACCCACCTCGGCCTCCCAAAGTGCTGGGATTACAGGCTTGAGCCACCGTGCCTGGCCCCTCCTGGCTAATTTTTAAATTTTTTTGTAGAGATGGGGTTTCACTATGTTGCCCAGGTTGGTCTTGAATTCCTGGGCTCATGCTGTCCTCTCACCTTGGTCTCACGGAGTGTTGGGATTACAGGAGTGAGCCACTGTGCTTGGCTCAAAACTAACCCTTAATGCAAGGAAGCTGCTTTAAAAGCAGAGCATCTGTCCTGCCACCTAAACACACACAAGGCTGTGTGAAGGTGAGCTTTAAAAACTGAGAGGTGGCCGGGTGCGGTGGCTCAAGCCTGTAATCCCAGCACTTTGGGAGGCCGAGACGGGCGGATCATGAGGTCAGGAGATCGAGACCATCCTGGCTAACACGGTGAAACCCCGTCTCTACTAAAAAATACAAAAAACCAGCC
>NC_045446.1:106782772-106793503 GCF_002776525.5 Piliocolobus tephrosceles | reverse complement strand
TTGATTTTTTTTTTTTTTTTGAGACGGAGTCTCGCTCTGTCGCCCGGGCTGGAGTGCAGTGGCCGGATCTCAGCTCACTGCAAGCTCCGCCTCCCGGGTTTATGCCATTCTCCTGCCTCAGCCTCCTGAGTAGCTGGGACTACAGGCGCCCACCACCTCACCCGGCTAGTTTTTTATATTTTTTAGTAGAGACGGGGTTTCACTGTGTTAGCCAGGATGGTCTCGATCTCCTGACCTCGTGATCCTCCTGTCTCGGCCTCCCAAAGTGCTGGGATTACAGGCTTGAGCCACCACGCCCAGCCGCCATTGATTTTTTTTAATAAAACCAAAGGTATATTTGCCTAAGGGAAGACACTGATCCCAAATGATAATACTAAGGTTGAAGAAGACCTTCAACCTTAGTATTGAAGATACTTAGTATTAGTATTGAAGAGACTTAGTATTGAAGAATACCTTTCAAAAATTATACTTGACCAGTTTCAGTGGCTCACAACACTTTGAGAAGCTGAGGCAGGAGGATTGTTTGAGACCAATAATTTGAGACTGGCCTGGGCAACATGGCGAGACCCTGTCTGTACAAAAAAATTAAAAGATTAGCCAGGCATGGTGGTGTACACATGTAGTCCCAGCTACTCGGGAGACTGAGGCAGGAGGATCACTTGAGCCCAAGAAGTTGAGGCTGCAGTGACTTATGATAGCGCCACTGCACTCCAGCCCGAAGATGTTTTGGATTATTCAAAGGGTAATTAATAATAATCTAAAAATGTTTTGACCATATCCTAGAACACGTGCAAAGTAATAAGGGCAATTTTTATGTTTTGTGTCACAGCTTGAATGGTTACATTAAAAAGAACAATGTGGGCAGACTGAACAGAAAGTTGTTGACTGAAAGCTTAGTTAGCTTCTTTTACACCACCTCCCCGAGATATTTTCTAGCAGGAGACCAAGTAGTTACCCTTGGCTGCTCAGACTTGCTTCGGATGCCCTGGGGAAATTGGGATGTGACCAGGTGGATCTGGGATGGAGGAGGAAAAAAGGCAGAAGCCACACAGCTGAGGTGGTGATGCAGAAAGCAGTCTTTTATTATTATTATTATTTGTGACAGAGTCTTGCTCGGTCACCCAAGCTGGAGTGCAGTGGCACGATCTCGGCTCATTGCAACCTCTGCCTCCGGGGTTTAAGCCATTCTCCTGCCTCAGCCTCCCGAGTAGCTGGGACTACAGGTGCCCGCCACCATGCCTGGCTAATTTTTATATTTTTAGTAGAGGCGGGGTTTCACCATGTTAGCCAGGCTGGTCTTGAACTCCTGACCTCAAACGATCCACCCACCTCAGCCTCCCAAGGTGCTAGGATTACAGGCATGAGCCACCACGTCCATCCAGAACACAGTCTTAACAGAGAGAATGTGTGCATTCAGCTCACCCAGAGAACCAGGGCATCTGGAGTGTTCAATGTGTGTCCAACAGTGCCTTGATTCCTATGTGATGGCAGAATTTATAACCAGCGAGTAATTTCCTTGTTTAGGGAATTCGTAGCATGTAAATATATTACGATGCTGTCTTTGGGCATACAGAATTTCTGAATAATGCTTCTGTGTCAACAATACATGTATAAATTCAGCTTTTTTTTTTTTTTTTTTTGGGTAGTAATGAGTTGGACCAATAAAAAGTGCAAAGCCTGGCTTTCTTCAAGTCCTCATGGCTCCCAGAGTCTAAGGAGCAACATTGTGAGGCTGCAATTTTCTTTCAGGTTGCAGGTAAACTGCTCTGCAGGCAGCCTAAGTGTTCTTTGTATCTCACTGTTTGTATCACTCTCAGGTCAGACCTCAGACATTCTGTATCACTTCTAAAAGTTTCCAAGTTCCTGTCACTGTCATCCAGAATAACTTGGTCTGCCCTTTTCAAATTCTGGAAACAGGACACAATGACATTACATAGGAAAATGTCTCCTTTTCCTCTTTGAATCTATCTTTTGCTTTTTCAGAAGCTCTCAGCCTTTATCTTGAACTACAGGGGCTCTGAGAATTCCATCCCCAAGCCACTCCTCTGAGTCTTCTTCAGGACAGGAACACAACACTTACAGGCCTGTATTTTGTTTTTTGTGAGAGGAGTTTTCACTGTGTTGCCAAGGCTGGAGTGCAATGGCACGATCTCGGCTCACTGTAACCTTTGCCTCCTGGGTTCAAGCAATTCTTGTGCCTCAGCCTCCCAAGTAGCTGGGATTAAAGGCATACACCGCCAAGTCTGGCGATTTTTTAAAAGATTTTTAGTAGATATGGGGTTTTGCCATATTGGCCAGGCTGGTCTCAAACTCCTGACCTCAAGTGATCCACTCACCTCATCCTCCTAAAGTCCTGGGATTACAGGTGTGAGCCACTGCCTGGCCAGGCCTGTATTCTTTTTTTTTCTTTCTTTCTTTTTTTTTTTTGAGACAGAGTCTCGCTCTGTTGCCAGGCTGGAGTGCAGTGGCATGATCTCACCTCACTGCAACCTCTGCCTCCCGTGTTCAAGCAGTTCTCCTCCCTCAGCCTCTCGAGTAGCTGTGATTACAGGCACGCGCCACCAAGCCCAGCTAATTTTTTTTTTTTTTTGTATTTTTAGTAGAGATGGGGTTTCACTATGTTGGCCAGGATGGTCTCATTCTCTTGATCTTGTGATCAGCCCGCCTCAGCCTCCCAAGGTGCTGGGATTACAGGCGTGAGTCACCGTGCCCGGCCTCAGGCCTGTATTCTTAAGGGCCAGACACACTTCTACACAATAAGCCATGATTCTCTTCTTGGTGCTATTTACCAGTGAAGCCATCACAGGCACTTCATTCAGTCTTACTGTCTTGTTGTCTTTATTCATATGCTTCTGCTGCCTGCTCTATCCTGCTTTTAAGACCTCTCAAAGGCCGGGCGCGGTGGCTCAAGCCTGTAATCCCAGCACTTTGGGAGGCCGAGACGGGCGGATCACGAGGTCAGGAGATCGAGACCATCCTGGCTAACACAGTGAAACCCCGTCTCTACTAAAAATACAAAAACTAGCCGGGCGAGGTGGCGGGCGCCTGTAGTCCCAGCTACTCGGGAGGCTGAGGCAGGAGAATGGCGTAAACCCGGGAGGCGGAGCTTGCAGTGAGCTGAGATCCGGCCACTGCACTCCAGCCTGGGTGACAGAGCGAGACTCCGCCTCAAAAAAAAAAAAAAAAAAAAGACCTCTCAAAATACTCTTCTTCCCCGGGTCTAAACTGAGCTCAGTCACCCTGGACTTAATGGAGAGACCACTTTTCCTACTGGCTCCTACCTTGACAGGGATTATAATACAATGGGGAAGACCCTAGGTTCCAGAGGAAGGTTGCCTGGGTTTTAATCCCAGTTCTATCACTTTCTAGCTCTATGACTTTGGCCAATTCCCTTAATCCCTATGTGCCTCATTTTCCTTATCTGCAAAATAGAGACATAATACAAACCATCTAATTCGGTTGTTGTGAAGATTAGGTGAGTTCACTTAGGTACAATGTTTAGCAGATTGTTATTATCATTTACCTCAGAACCGAATGTAGTTCTTGGTACTCAATAAATCCCTATTAAACGTAAACATCTAAACTATTTTCCTTTTTGCCTGATGATCTCCTTTGATCACTCCCTTCTCTAATTTTCTGTATGCTTTGCGCCAAAGAGGACTACTCTTCAAGACCTCCAGCAAGTCTCTACCAAAGCCTCAATCAGAAGCACCATCTAGTGACCTCAATCTATACAGGAAAGGAGCATAAGTGACATAACACACAGCACACAGCATATGTTCTGGTCATTATTGAGAGTCATCTGCTTCTTCTCTTTGGAAATTAGAACAATGCTCCATTTTCTAGGTCCTCCTCAGAGTTGTTTTTATTTTTGATACTCTTGAGAGCAGCAAAAGTTGTGATATTTGATGTTCGAATTATCTCCATGAGTGAAGGACACTCTGTGATCATATAGTCACCAGTAAGAATGGTTTCAGTGCCGCTCCTGCAGCTTCCATAGTGAAAGATTTTTTCTTTGCTTTACCAGCCAGCTAAGGTTTCTGTTGAGACGCCCAGGGAGATGGTAAAACTGCAGCTGTAACAGGGCATGGTGGCTCACACCTGTAATCCCAGCACTTTGGGAGGCCGAGGCGGGTGGATCATGAGGTCAGGAGTTCGAGACCAGTCTGGCCAACATATTGAAACCCTGTCTCTATTGAAAATACAAAAATTAGCGAGGCGTGGTGGTGTGTGCCTGTAGTGTCAGCTACTCAGGAGGCTGAGGAAGGACAATGGATTGAACCTGGGAGGCACAGGTTGTGGTGAGGTGAGATCGCACCACTGCACTCCAGCCTGGGCAACAGAGCGACACTCTGTCTCAAAAACAAAAAATAAACAAACAAAAAAACCAAAAACTGCAGCTGTGCAGCCCAGCACCAACGTTATAGTCCCTGCTAGAGGTGGGTGAGAGCCATGAAGTGATAGGAGAGACAGGTCACAACCCATCATTTATCCAGGATGGAATGAGCTCAGTTGATGAAAGGGCTTAACCAATGCAAGAAGCCAAGGCCCGCTTCATTCTTATCCTTATTTGCTAATAAGGGAGCCAATTAGTGTTAATTGTGTTGGCAATTTGGAACAGCTACCAGGGAATTGATCCAAGACCATTATGGGATGACCCCTCTGTCCCATCTTAAGTCCCAGCCATTACTCATGGTTGGATAGGGAATTGGAGCACCAGGAAGTGCTCTTTGGTCAGCGAGTAAACATGAGTTCTCCTTCCACACATTTACAGTGCCCTGGGTGTCAGTTTTTAATACTGTGCATGCAGTGACCTGACAATACAGTTCTACCATTGAGAGAGACATAGATATAGATGGATCAGGACTAGTCCGAAGGAATATATTTTAACATTGGAATATTCACAAGCTTCCCTTCTTTCCACCCAACCCGCCAAAGACTATTTTGTTGACAGTCTGATTTCCTACCTGCTACCCTCACCTAAAGCAGCTAAGTTAATCTATTTAATAAAGGGAAGGGGAGAGAGAAGGAGGAAGCCTGGGAGCTATGAAGGCTGCCAGGTAATAGACAAGGGAAGAAAAAGAGATATGAAACTGCTGGAGTTATTAACTTGATGACCCTTTATGTCCTCGGAGAGTCACTAGGAGGGATGGAATTTTTATTATTTACTTATTTATTTTGCTTAACCGACTGTTCTTTAAACAGGACGTGGTTCATTGGACAATGTGCACCACTGCTTCATCAGGGTTATACAAGCAACAGAAATAGTATGTAGGCACTCTGACAGACATCCCTGTAGAATTGTTCAGAGATGGGGGTGGTAGGAAGGAAAATGACGTACCTTCTTTGGCTGTCACCCACCCAATGACTGGAATGCCTGTTTGGACTGGCTTGTCCGCCCTTGAACACGCAAATCCTAGTTTCCCCATTCTCCTATATTCGGTGACAATTAGGTTGACTGTGCAGGGTGAGCTGGATTTTGTAAGAGGAAGGAATTTTACCGAAGAATTCCCCTGCGTTGTTACCAAGTTGGTGACAGTTGCTTAAGGAGTGTAGCTATTCCTGCCTTTGTGGCCTCAAGGGCTAAAGTGGGACAACGCTGGTATTTTTGGTGATGAGGAAACACTTTTTTTTGTTAAGGGAGGTTGGGTGATAGTTGAACTGGGACAGAGGTCACAGTAGAGGTCACATTGGCGATTCGAGCGGGGGTTGGGGGTTGGCTTTGGATCGGGCATCCTGCGCCCCCGACTCGGGAAAGGCGGCGGAGGCTTCCAGGTTGGGGGCTCACCGGAGGTTCCCACCGTCAGCTCCCGGAGGGGGGCACCCGGGAGCCAGCGCCTCAGGAACCCGGGCCCACGCGGGAAGGTCGAGCCCGCCGGTGAGGTCACGGTTGCCATGGCTCCGGGCAGTGACGCGCGTCGGCACGTGACCCGTGGTTGCCATGGCGCCGGGCGCCGGGCGGCGAAGGCGCCCCGCCTCCCCGAGTGACGTCCGCGGCCCCCCCCTTTCCCGCCCCCCCTTGCCCCCTCCCCCGAGCCGGCTCCCCGCGGCCCCGGAGGTTTCACTGCACAACAAGATGGCGGCGGCGGCGGCGAGCGGAGCTGGCGGGGCTGCCGGGGCCGGGACGGGGGGAGCCGGGCCCGCTGGCCGCCTGCTGCCTCCGCCCGCGCCGGGGTCCCCAGCCGCCCCCGCTGCCGTGTCCCCAGCGGCCGGCCCGCCGCGTCCCCCAGCCCCGGCCTCCCGCGGACCCATGCCTGCCCGCATCGGCTACTACGAGATCGACCGCACCATCGGCAAGGGCAACTTCGCGGTGGTCAAGCGGGCCACGCACCTCGTCACCAAGGCCAAGGTACCGGCGTAGGGGCCGGGCGGCCCTCGGAGCGTGGCGGGGCCGGGAGAGGTCCGCGCCCCCAGCCGGGGGTCGGGGCCGCGAGCGCGCGCGTGGTGGGAGCGTTGGGGGCCGGGAGGCGGGAGGGGGCCGGCCGCCGCGGGGCGGGCGCGGAGCGAGGGACACCTGGGACTCGAGACGGCGGAACTCCACGCAGGGGGCCGGGGGCACAGAGCACCGACCCTGGGAGCCCAGGAGCCGGGCGCGGGGAGGGGTCCTCGGGGCTGAGGGCAGGGGGTAAGGGGATGATTGGAAAGAAGGGGTCGGAACTCCCCGAGGGCTGGGAGACTGTAAACCCAGAAGACTCTGGAACCGGCAGTTAGGAAATCATAAGGGAATGAGGGCAGGAGCATTTGAAATGTGGACCCGGAGGATGGGGGAAAACAAGGGTGAAGTGGCAGACCCGGGCTTGTAAGGGGACCCTGGACGGCTGGGGCACGGACTGGGGATGTGCACCGTCTGCAGGGCGCTGGGAGGTCCCACGATCCTGGTGCCTTAAGACAGAGATAGGAATCCGCTTTTGATCATCTAAGACTGATAGATGGTGCGAAGGGAATCCCGAGGAGACACGATTAGTGGAGGAGGCAATGAGGAAAATGGGGAAATAAGGGGGAAATTGCTTTGCTTGTCCACAGGAAGGGGCCCAGGGAATGGGGGAGTGAGGTGGGGGTGGGGGGGTCCCAGGTTTATGGTGGCAGTAGGTAATCAGGGGTTAAACAATTTGGGAGGGCTGATTGCTGGTTATTTTTAGTTGTTAGAGGGTCGGGAATTGCGGGCTTTGTAGAGAACCCAGGTTGGGCTTTCACTGGTCGGGGGGAAGCTTGTGAACCCAGACACCGGGAGATTACACGCATCGAGCCCTTAGTTCTCAAAGGGATTTGAGGCGCTATGGGAGTGAAATTGGCCAAGGTCAATTAGGAAGCTATATATGTATGCATGTAAAATTCTTTCTTTGAGGAAATATGGTAGCACTTTCCTGTAGCCTTCGTTGGGAGGATTGGAATCTAAGACATTTTGGTTTTGGTGGAACCCGCAAAGCCCATTTTTACTCTAAAATTTTCTTTGCTCAATATCTTACTTGAATGAATACTTTTAATGTAGTCATTCATTATGTTTAAAACTGCAGCTTGTGTTTTCCCTCAACCTGAGGAATGAAGAACCTTACAGCTGCTGCCGCCTCCTACCAAAGCCACATCAATTCTCCTCACCTCCTCAGCCTAGCCTCTGGTTGTCATGACCTACCTTGTTTTCGCTTTTATGGCAGCGGCTTGTTTTCTGAAGCCAGTGACTTATCTAGGCCTTCTCTCCTGATCACTTGCAACCTGAAGTTCCTTCCCCACCATCTTTCTGCCTGAGGCTACAAGGGGCCCTTCTTACCAGGTTGTCAGGGTGGGTGGCTGTGGCGAATTGATTGGTCAGTTTCACTTCCTCTGGAGGGCCCTCTTCAGCCTTTTTGTCTGTTTTTATCACAGGGCCTCAAGTCGGCAGGTCAGAGCTGAATGAGATACCAAAGTCCAGTGCTCCCTCAGACCCTGAGGGGAAGTCAGGGGAAGTCGATTGAGCCAAGACTTTGGCGTGCTCCTCACTTGCCATCCTGGCCCCTCACCGTGTTTCCAGTCTAGTTTACTATTAGCCAAGGCAAACTTATGTTTACAAACAATATGCCTTGTTCCTTGTTTTGCTATTTCCTTTTTTTCTCCCTATTTTCTGTGTAATCACTTTGTGCTCCTGTGGTTAGTTTGCTCTGACCTCTGGGGGATAGTCTCCATGAACTTAATTGGTTGCCTGGTTTATGGTTTCACGATTTAAAGAATTTTGAATCTTCCAGCCCTTGGATACACCAAAATATTGATAAAATCTGTTACAGACAGGGTTGAATGTTTTTGTAAATGTAATTGCAAACAGTTGATTCTTGGCTTTAATATAAAAGAGACATTTCTATCTTCAGTAGTCAGCAAAGCCAGTGCCTAATTATGGCTGGTCTGCCCGCTTTCTAATTTTCATGTGTGTGTATGTGTGCGTGCGTCTGTTTTTCATAGTTTTTCTCTGAGACCTTGGTATCCTTTAGGACTGCAACATTTTAAACATTGGCTTGTTTACAAACGGGTGTCACTGTTTATGTTGGTTTTTATCTTTGATCATTTGTGGTATGCAGTTATGCAATTCCTATGTATGGAAATATTCAAAGTCTTGAATGAGACTGAAATGGCTTGGACAATGAGTTGCATGTGTGAAGGAGCCACACCAGCATTCATTTGTGTTTCTGTAGCAGTGTGCAATTTCCTAGTTACAGTTACAAGTGCTATATCTTTTGCTGCTTAAATTACTCTGACTACATGAGTGAAGCTTAATTCACAAGGAGTTGTCATGTGCTCTGGGTGAACCAGGAGCATATTTTGGCCTGCTCCATGCTTCTCTGAATCCACTTTGGAAGGGGTTCTCAAATGCTGACAGCTTAGATGTGCCTAACAGCTGTTGACATACAGTATGATGGCCTATTAAGGTTATGGTTTGGTTATATAACCGTGGGGAAGGTGCATAGGTACTAGAAGTTGCCGAAGCTGCTGCTTCAGTTAACTCAGGTTGGTTTTTTTCTCCCCATGCACTGCAGCCTTTATCTTACTTCTGCAGAGGGGTCATTTGGAAATAGAGAGTTATTTTTTTTTCCCCATCTGTTTCCAGAATGTATCATTTGTTGTTTTGTCTTTTAGAGGTGTGTGATTTTTTTTTTTCCCCTTGTGGGAAATGGTCTGGGTTTTCTTATAACCATATGTAACAGTCAGACAGGTAATTCAGATGATACTTGTATTGGCTGAAGGAGGTTAGGTAATAGGTATTTTCTGAACATCAGAAATAATTATGATCCCCCTCCCTTTTTTTTTTTTCTTTTAAACACACATGACCCATTCCAAGGACTAAGAGACTAAAGTAAACCTCATTTATTGAGTAGGATACTGCACTCCATCCAGTGCTACGTGGTTAAGCTGGCCCTTTCCCAAATTCTGTTAATTCTCAAACCTTCTAGAGTGGGATCCTGGGATGAATAAAATCAGTAGAGAAAAGTGAAGCTTTTCCTATTTGGTTGTTGGTTACTTTTGCAGCACGGCATTCATGAGCTCAGACTTCACATTGGCAGCACTGCAGTGCTTAGAGCGGCACTGCAGAACAGTTACCAGGAGAGAATGTTCAGCTGTGACATACTTTGGTTAGTAGCTCACCCTGGCTGTCTTTGTCCTACCTGCTTTGATTTCCTTTTTTTGGAAGAGCCTTACTTAGCTTGAGGTTCTCTGGCTCTGTTTTTTTTGGTAGGAAACTATAAAGTATTATAGATATTTTTTAAAAAGAATGTTTTCTGCTCTCAAATTGCTTGTAGTCTGTTGCCTGTGCCTAATTATACCTTCACTAGTTGGACGATTGGGACCAAAGAGTAGATAGATTTTGTATGCATTTTTTTTCCTTTTTAAAAATATTGGGGAAGGGTCTTATTCTGCAGTGCAGTGACACTACACTGTCAGAATTCACTGTAACCTCAAACTCCCAGGTTCAAGAGATCCTCCTGCCTCAGCTTCCTAAGTAGCTGGGACTACAGGCTTACACCACCACACCGGGTTAATTTTTAAATTTTTTTTTGTAGAGATGAGGTCTCATTATGTTGCCCAGGCTGGTCTTGAACTTCTGGACTCAAGCGATCCTCCTGCTTCAGCCTCCCAAAGTGCTGGGTTTACAGGCATGAGTCTGTAACCCAAATGCTTGGCCTGTATGCATTTTTTAAAGTATGCATGACTATAAAAGCCTTTGGTCAAATACGTTTAAACTATGTTTCAACAAATGTATATCACTTGCCTGTTACTGGTTCGTGCTAAGAGTTCCAGCTTTGGATAAAGCAATCTGAGTTTGAATCTTCTGCTGCTTAATAGTTGGGTATTCTTAGGCTGTGAGAAGTTATTTAACTTTTGTGTGCTTGGGTTTCCTCATCTGTAAAATGGGATGACAGCAGTACTTACCTCGCAAGTTTAGGTGTTATGAAGATTAAAGAAGATAGTGCCGGACGCGGTGGCTCAAGCCTGTAATCCCAGCACTTTGGGAGGCCGAGACGGGCGGATCACGAGGTCAGGAGATCGAGACCATCCTGGCTAATACGGTGAAACCCCGTCTCTACTAAAAATACAAAAAACTAGCCGGGCGAGGTGGCGGACGCCTGTAGTCCCAGCTACTCCGGAGGCTGAGGCAGGAGAATGGCCTAAACCCGGGCGGCGGAGCTTGCAGTGAGCTGAGATCCGGCCACTGCACTCCAGCCCAGCCCGGGCGACAGAGCAAGACTCCGTCTCAAAAAAAAAAAAAAA
>NC_045446.1:106776539-106782672 GCF_002776525.5 Piliocolobus tephrosceles | reverse complement strand
AAAAAAAAAAAAAAAAAAAAAAAAAAAAAAGAAGATAGTGTGCCGGGCGCGGTGGCTCACACCTGTAATCCCAGCACTTTGGGAGGCTGAGGCGGGCGGATCACAAAGTCAGGAGATCGAGACCACGGTGAAACCGCGTCTCTACTAAAAATACAAAAAAAAGCCGGGCGCCGTGGCGGGCGCCTGTAGTCCCAGCTACTCGGGAGGCTGAGGCAGGAGAATGGCAGGAACCCGGGAGGTGGAGCTTGCAGTGAGCCGAGATAGCGCCACTGCACTCCAGCCTGGGCAACAGAGCGAGACTCCATCTAAAAAAAAAAAAAAAAAAAAAAAGAAGATAGTGTATGCAAAGCTCTTAGAGCAACGTGGTGCCCTAATAGCATGATGTAAATGTTACGTCATCATCATCATTGTTATCAGGTGTTGTAGTAACATAATAATATTATGGACATAATAATAGTCCTCCTTTTTTTGCTTTTCACCCCTTGGTCACAGTTCATGAATGCATATGCCGTTAGTTTTGTGTAGGTAGATGCCATCTTGACGATACACTTTCATGGTAAAAAAAGTTTGCTACTATTTCAGGTGCCACTTTGAGATAGTCGGGTTTAATTCATATGGGTTACAGGCTGGCTAATCTCATGAAATCGGCATTTTAAAACATAAATTTTCATTAAACTTTTTTTTTTTAAACAGCAACGAGACTTATCTAATGAAAACTGTGACTAACACTGGCTTTTGCTTTGGGCTGCCTTGAATTTTCAGTGTGTTTTGTGTAACTAATTTTTGTCATGTTGATGAGGGAACAGAGTTGAGTGCAGTCTTTTCTCTAGAGGTTCACTTAAATTCGGTTTAAGTGAAAAGTTTAAGAAATGTTCCTGCAAGCTTAAGGACACATTTGTCCTTGCGTGCACAGGCAACGGCCTTAGAAGGCCAAGGTCAGAATTCTTAACTTTAAATATTACACAGAGAAGACATTTTGCCCTGTGACCCCATTCCAAATATTGACTAGCCAGGACACATCTGTGTAGTTTAGTGCAAACTCATTTCCATGAGGAAAACAAGTCAAAGTGGGCTAAAAGCATTATTTTCACCTCTAAAGAAGAGTTAAATGAAGCACGTGAGATGATGCTTTCACCCATTAGAAAACTGAAAACAAGATTCATTGGTAAATAGGAGAGAATTATGTCAAAAAGAAATTGAAAGCAAACTTTACATTAGGTACATTTGAGGAAGATAGCCCCATCCCTAGACAATCTAGAAGTGACTATTGAAAGAGACCGTGTTCAGTGTGATACAGTGGTGATGGAGTTACTAAACATTTTTGAAATTTTGTAAAGAGCTAAGACTGATTGAGACTAGTCTCTCCAGAGTCAAAATACCAGTATTCCACTTTCAACATCAAAGATGTTTATTTTAACATTTTGACTTTAGTGCCAGCTCCCTAGAAAGTCATAGATCTCGCTCAAGCCAGAGGTGCCCAGACTAGTTATTTCTGTGCCAGAAGTGCTGTTTTCATTTTTCAGGTTTCAATCTGGCTAATGTTTTCTAGTTCATTGCATAAAAGAGAACAAAATGGATGCTTTGAAAAGAAAAAGAAATGCTTTCTACTCACCAGAGCCACTGTGACTGCAAAACAACATCTAAGACATCTGCAAAGAGATGGAACCTTTCCCTTAATCATTTATTCATTCAACACATTTATTGAATGCAAATTTTTTTGTCAGGTTCCATTCTAGGGTCTGGAGTGTACCAATGAACAAGGGAGACAAAAAGCATCTGCCTTTCTGGAGCTTTCTAGTAGAAGGAGACAGACAAGAGACACGTAAAAAAATTAAAAACTTCATGTAGGAATGAAATACCGGGAAGAAAATAAATGGACTAGAGAATGCCTGGGGAGGGCTGCTACCTCAGATAGAGTGATCAGGGAAGACCTTTCTTTCCAAGATGATATTTGAGCTGAAACCTGAGTGATGAGAAAAAGCCAACCTGGGAAGATTTGGAAGACAGAACGTTCCTTGAAGAAGGAATGGCACGTGCAAAGGCCATGGGGCAGAAGTGAGCTTGGTTTGTCCAAAGGTTAGACACAAGGTCATGATGCCATGGTACCTTAGCGAACAAGTGGAAGGATGGGGAAGGATGAGGCCAGACATGTAGGAGGCCAGATCATCTGGGTCTTGTGGCCATTTTATGGAATTGGGTATGACATGGGGGTGACATCGGAGAGTATCAAACAGAACACTAATATCACCTAATTTATGTTTTTAAAACTTGGCTGGATGAGGTGGCTCATGCCTGTAATTCCAGTGCTTTGAGGGGATGAGGCAGGAGGATCACTTGAGGCCAGGAGTTCAAGATCAGCCTGGGCAACATAGTGAGATCCCGTCTCTACAAACAATTTAAAAATTAGCTGGGTGTGGTGGTGTGCACCTGTAGACTCAGCTACTTGGGAGGTGGAGGTGGAAGGATCACTTGATCCTGGGAGTCTGAGGCTGCAGTGAACTATGGTCACACCATTGTATCTCAGCCTAGGTGACAGAGTGAAACTCTGCCTCAGGAAAACAAAGCAAAACAAAAACAGCAACTCATGCTGGTTATTTTATGGTTAAGAGCAAAAATCCTTTTCTGACGCTTTTCTTGGCACAAGGGAGGAGTTCAGTTTTAACAACTTATATTCTTTCTCACTGTAAAAGAATATCGACATAAATTGCACATAAATTAAGCATGATCAGCCAACAAGTATTTGTTGATTTATTTGGCATGAAAAAGATCTTAGAGAGGTTCTATTCTAGTTCTGTTTTTTCCAGAGTCTGGAAAGACAGACTTAACAGAATTTATAATCTCAGGTTTTGCCTGGGGTGGTGGCTCATGCCTGTATTCCTAGCACTTTGGGAGGCTGAGGCAGGTGGATCACCTGAGGTCAGGAGTTAGAGACCAGCTTGGCTAACATGGTGAAACCCTGTTTTTACTAAAAATACAAAAAATTCGCCAGGCGTGGTGGCACGTGCCTGTAATCCCAGCTACTTGGGAGGCTGAGGCAGGAGAATCGCTTGAACCTGGGAGATGGAGGTTGCAGTGAGCTGAGATTATATTGCACTCCAGCCTGGGCAACAGGAGTGAAACTCCATCTCAAAAAAAAAATCTCAGGGTTTTAGGGACTTTTAAAGTCATTTAGACCAATTATCCATTAGATTCATGGCTCATCTCCCTCCTCACTCCCATTTTCCCAGAGTCTTATAGCTAGATAGTAGGGGAGCTGGAGTTAGAATCCAGGTATCACTATTCCTACTTAATTCTACTCTGACTTCTCTAATCACAGAAAACATTGCCCTTGCCCTCTGAGCACTTGCTCGTTTACTGGGTAAGTGAGATACACCTATACCAATTAAAGTCTAAGATATTTATCCTTTCTATAAGACAAACCAAAAGCAAGATGTCATGATGAGAGAAAACATTCTGAGTAGAGAGGAAGAGTAAATATTCCAACCCTGTATTTCACCTGTCCTTTGGCATTATACCACTCTGTCACCTTTGCCAGTAACCTTGAGTACCCTATGAGTCCACTGCTTTGCCTTTAAATCTGCTGGTCAGATGCCCCTTGGCATGACTGAGATATGAAGAAAATAAAAAGGGAAAGAAGTAAACACAACATGCAAAGACCAAAGTAGTCTGCCTTATGTAGTTTTCTCAAGTCATCGTATCCAGCCAACTCCTAGGGAATATTGGTAATTACACATTTGTATTGCTGGGCTGGTCAGATCTACCTTTGAGGGTATGTTTCATCGGTGGGCTCTTCACTTACTAAATCACAAACACTTTCCAGGGATGGTGACATCTTATAACTCATTAAGAGAACTGGTCATCTGGATACTTACCTTGATGACACAGGTGAGGGTCAAGAGAACCACTTATATTAAGGGTTCCTCTTGTTTTTTTTTTTTTTTTTTTTTTCCATTATCCTAAGTAAACACAGGAAGGGATTCTTGTTAATATAGTTGTGGTTTCTGGTCTGTGGGCTATGGCTATTCTCCAGATGAATGACCTCACCTGTCAGGTAGGTGAGTCCCTGGCTTCTCCTCATAGCGAGTAGCTTGGTCCCTTTCTGTGATAACAGTATAGTCATACAGTCCTGTAGATGACTGATGACATCAAGAGTGTGAAAATTATATACCTTCAAATGGGCTTTTATCCTAATCTAATAAAACACTGCTAAATAAATGGCGTAGGCACTATCTTTGAGAAGTCTCAACAGTCTTGAATGAATTAGCTTGAAAGGCTTCTTTTGGATCTGTTCAGAATAGAATTGCGGAAGTGAGTACAGAACTGTTGGATGAGCCATCACTAAGTTATGTTAGGGGCATACTTGTGTTTAGCAGGTGTGTGATCTGTGGTAGACAAGGAGCCTCTGGACACTGAGGGTATTTTATCTCAGACTTAGGCTTTTCAAAGAGGCAGGAATCAGATTGTGAATACTTAGCCACATTTCCCAGAAGTTGAAATGGAAAGAGAAGCAGACTCATTGCCTGTTGAAGCTTGTCTGTGTGGGCTGAGCTCATTCAGTTGGATGCTTTTGGCCAGTTATTTTAAACTAAATTTAGGTTTTGATTGGGAAGTTCTGAAAAATTATCAAATTTCTGCCTAGTTTCAGCTCCAGCGCATGTTTACCAGCAGTGTACTTTACTTTTCATAGCTTCCTCCAGACGAATTGCGTGTGAAAATGCAGGTTAGTTACCCACATTTCTTGAGATGGAATTTTTTGGAGAAGAAATTTTTTATTCCATCCATCCTTCCATCCATCCATCCATCCATCCATCCATCCATCCATCCATCCATCCATTAAACTTGCAAAATTATCAGAAATAGAAATGGATGATATATGGTCCAAAATTTAAAAGGTACAAAGGAGCATTCAGTGAAATGAAGTCTTCCTGCCACCCCAATACCTGAGTCACACAGTTTATTTTTTTGAGACGGAGTCTTGCTCTGTCGCCCAGGCTGGAGTGCAGTGGCATGATCTCGGCTCACTGTAAGCTCTGCCTCCCAGGTTCACGACATTCTCCTGCCTCAGCCTCCTGAGTAGCTGGGACTACAGGTGCCCACTGCCACACCCGGCTAATTTTTTGTATTTTTGGTAGAGGGGTTTCACCTTGTTAGCCAGGATGGTCTCGATGTCCTGGCCTTGTGATCCGCCCGCCTTGGCCTCCCAAAGTGCTGGGATTACAGATGTGAGCCACCGTGTCTGGCCAGTTTCTTACTCTTATAAACATTTATTAAGGGCATCTACGGATTAGTCCAAGTGCTAGATGCCATTTATTTTCTGACAGTGCTTTGACATACTTGAAATTTCCAAGTATAATTTTACTTAAAGGTAAACAAAGAAAATAGCTGGCCAGATGCAGTGGTTCATGCCTGTAATCCCAGCACTTTGGGAGGCTGAGGCAGAAGGATCACTTGAGCCCCAGAGTTGGAGACCAGCCTGGGCAACATAGTGAGACCTTATCTCTACAAATAATAATAATAAAAATAACCAGGGGTGTGGTGGTGCATGCCTGTGGTCCCAGCTACTCAGGAGGCTGAGGTGGGAGCATCACTTGAGCCCAGGAGATCAAGGTTTCAGTGAGCTATGATTGTGCCACTGAACTCAGCCTGGGCAACAGAGCCAGAGTGCTTCTCAAAAAAAAAAAAGGACAAAAGAAAATACCTAACCTAACTTATACTGCTCTTTAGGATGGCACAGTGTGATAATCTAATGTAAACCCTGTGGGGGCAGGAATTTTAGTCTGTTATTCATTGCTGTATTCCTTATATTTAGTGCAATGTCTGCAGATATTCATTGAGTACATGAATATAAAGATTAAAAAGTAAGAGCTGAGTTTGTTTTTATATCCTTAACACATCTTTGACTTTTACTATTGGAATTTCCTCTCTTTAGTTAAGATGTTAAAGAAAAGTAATTTTCTACCTTTTTCTCACAAATCTCTGAGTAAGGAGATTTCACAGCCTTTCTGGGCTAGTAATTGATTTTTGGCATGTATCAAACTTTTATTAGGAAGAGCAGTGCATCTAAAGTAAGTCCTGCAATTTAAATTCAAATCCCTTAGTTTTGTTTTTTTTTTTTTTTTTTTTTTTTTTTTTT
>NC_045446.1:106705786-106776529 GCF_002776525.5 Piliocolobus tephrosceles | reverse complement strand
CACCATGTTGGCCAGGCTGGTCTCGAACTCCTGACCTCAAGTCATTCCCCCCCCCCCCCCCCCCCGGCCTCTCAGAGTGTCGGGATTACAGGTGTGAGCCACCATTCCTGGCCAAGTCTAACCTTTTACTTGCTTTTTATAAATCATCATTCTCTCCTGATCTTTGATAAAGGGACAAAAACCCAAACGAGAAATTGCTGAAGGGAAGAAGAAAGGTTAATGAGAAACAGACTCTTGATCACCCAAACCATTGATTTTTTTGTTTGTTTGTTTATTTGTTTGTTTTTGAGATGGAGTGTCACTCTGTGGTCTAGGCTGGAGTACAATGGCGTGATCTTGACTCACTGCAACCTCCGCCTCTTGGGTTCAAGTGATTCTCCTGCCTTAGCCTCCTAAGTAGCTGGAATTACAGGCACACGCCACCAGACCTGGCTAATTTTTGTATTTTCAGTAGAGACGAGGTTTCACCATGTTAGTCTGGCTGCTCTCGAACTCCTGACCTTGTGAGCCGCCCACCTTGACATCCCAAAGTGCTAGGATTACGGGAGTGAGCCATCGCACCTGGCCTCGCCATTGATTTTTTTTTTTTTTTGAGACGGAGTCTCACTCTGTCACCCAGGCTGGAGTACAATGGCACAGTCTCTGCTCACTGCAGCCTCCGCCTTCTGGGTTCAAGAGATTCTCCTGCCTCAGCCTCCCAAGTAGCTGGGACTACAGGCGTGTGCCACCACACCCGGCTAATTTTTTTTTGTATTTTTAGTAGAGATGGGGTTTTACCATGTTGGCTGGGCTGGTGTCAAACTCCTACCTCATGATCCGCTCGCCTGGGCCTCCCAAAGTGCTGTGATTACAGGCCTGAGCTACCACACCCAGCCTACCATTGATTTTTAAATAACTATTTTTTGATAAACCAGCGTGAGAATTTCAGAGATTTATAAAAGTTGTAAATTGCTCCTCCCTCGTTTTAATGGTGAAAAGATAGTGAAAGAGATTGTGAGGGAGAAAGTTATATGAATACATATGTAATGCAGCAGTCCTATCATGTTTGAATTTTCTGTGTGCACTGTACTTTATGGGCTTGAGATTTTCAAGGGTAATTGGACCATATGGGATATTGTGCTTAGTATGTTGTGGGGTTATGGCTGTGGAATTATCTGTGTTTTGGACATTTGATGTTATGTGCTTTTCTATTATCTCCTAGAGAAGCCCTCCTATACAGTAAGTTTTGGTTATGATGTGCTTAGTTAATTGAGGGGAAAAACTGATAAAGCAGGGAAATCAGAAATATACATTCATGCATTAATCCTTTTTTGTTTTTTCTTTTTTATGGAGACGGAGTCTTGCTCTGTCTCCCAGGCTGAGGTGCGGTGGCATGATCTCGGCTCACTGCACACTCTGCCTCCTGGGTTCAAGCAATTCTCCTGCCTTAGCCTCCTGAGTAGCTGGGACTATACGTACACGCCACTGTGCCTGGCCAATTTTAGTATTTTTTTAGAGATGGGGTTTCGCCATGTTGGCCAGGATGGTCTCGAACTCCTGAACTTAGGCAATCCGCCTGCCTCGGCCTCCTAAAGTGCTAGGATTACAGGCATGAGCCACTGCACCTGGCTAATGCATTAATCTTTTAAAAATATGTATTATGGAAAATTTCAAACATAAGTGAAAATAGAGGGAATAATATAATGAACCCCCATCTGCCTATCGCCTAGTTTAAACAGTTGTCATCTTGTGGCCAATCTTTCTTTTATACCCTTTCCCACTTCCTCCCTTTTTTCCTGGATTTTGAAGCATATCCCAGAATCCTTTCATTTCATTGGTAGATATTTTGGCATGCATCTCTAAATAGATGAGGATTCTTCAAACAAACAAACAGGGCTGGGTATGGTGGTTCATGCCTGTAATCCTAGCACTTTGGGAGGTCTAGGTAGGTGGATTGCTTGAGGCCAGTTCAAAACCAGCTAGAGCAACACAGTAGTAGTGAGGCCCCATCTCTACCAAAAAATAAAAATGAATGAGCAGTGGATGGTGGTGAGTGACCGTAGTTCTAGCTACTCGGGAGGTTGAGGTGGGAGGACTGCTTGAGCCCCGGAATTCCAGATTACAGTGCAGTAAACTATGCTTGCGCCACTGCATTCCAGCCTGTGTGACAGAGACCCTGTCTCTAAAAAGGAAAGAAAGAAAGAAGGAGAGAGAAAAGAAAGAAAAGAAAGATTAACACCTAGGTTAATATCAAAATATTTTAACCTATGTTAACAAACATTAATATTTTTTGTTAATATCAAATATTAATGTTTGTTAACATAGGTTAATATTTTGTTAACCTGTTGATACAGGGCCAAGGCTTTTTCTTTGTATGTCCTAATTGGAGTTCCTTAATTTTGTTTCCATTAAATACACCTATAATTCATTATCTATAATTTCCAGTTTTATTTACTTTTTAAAGCAGAACATGAATTTAATGGCATTTGTGAAGCAATATTAGTACAGAATCCCTCTTGATTTTTTTGACTTCCTCTCAGTCTTTTATTCTCATCTCATTCACATCTAATTTACTATGTCTTTTTAAGCATTTGACGTAGTTTTCATAGAAACGTCTCTCAATTTTTCATCAGTTTACATTCTATTTAATTAAATTACCTAACTGTAATAATGAGCAACTGGTATAAATAGGTTTGGGGAAAAAACAATTAATTATTGGTAAGAATATAACTTGATAATGGGAGCCTGGGCTGGGCGTGGTGGCTCACGCCTGTAATCGTAGCACTTTGGGAGGCTAAGGCGGGTGGATCACCTGAGGTCAGGAGTTCCAGACTAGCCTGGCCAAGATGATGAAACCCTGTCTCTACTAAAAATACAAAAATTAGCTGGGTTGTGTTGGTGCATGCCTGTAATCCCAGCTACTCGAGAGGCCTGAGGTAGGAGAATTGTTTGAACCTGGGAGGCAGAGGTTGCAGTGAACCGAGATCCTGCCACTGTACTGCAGCCTGGGCTACAGAGCGAGACTCTGTCTCAAACAAACCACAGAAAACCAAAAAACTTAATAATGGGAGCAATGGGAGCAGCAGAAGCTTCTAAGAGTAAGAGACAGCTGCTATTAGTTGGAGCCAGTTTGCATGTTGGGGGCATTGGTTGCTTTACTGAGACAAGGAGAAGCATTGATTATTTTGGCAGGTTGGTTGAGTGAAGGTGGGCTAAGAGAGCTTCTGCATTAATTTAAAATAATGAAGTCAAAGCTGTTAGAAATTTGAGGACAAGTTATTTTATAGAATCTTTTATTATTTATAGTGTGTTTTTCGAGGTGGTATTTTTGTCCACTTATGTTAGAGTTTGTATGAACTAAGCTGAATTTGTTAATGAGTCAGTGGTATTAAAAACTTGGTGAAGAAACTGGCCAAAGTCTTGTTTAAGAGGTTTTTATCTGTTCACTGCTAGTGTATTGTTCTATGGAACAAGTTGACATTTTCATGTAGTAAGTTGTTTTCTGTTTCTGGCAGAAGCAATCTTGGTTCATATGCCACAAGAAACAGAATTGTTTTTATTGTGGAAGACAGGAGCAGAGCTGTGTGTTTCTTATTAGGATGAGTTGGGCACCTGCAGGATTTCTTCTCTCTTTCTGCTTCCTGCCTCCTGTTGTCTTTTCCTTCTGTTAGAATGTTCTAATATTGCATAAGCAGCGTTCCAACAGTAGTTGAATTTTTTTGGTGCTTCATTTTTTTTAAACCCTCAAAATAATGTTTTTAGTGATTGTATGTTCTTGGCTTACTTTCCATTTCTACATCAACAGGGATATTGTTATTCTAGTCAAATGGGGTAGTTGTATTCTGGCAATGATCTTTGTGTCCAAGTCAGCTGCAGAGGCAACACTTTCATATATTATACCTAAATATCTTACATGTGTATGGTAATTCTGGGAGGTAATTAAATGTTGGGATGGTACTTTAGGATCTCTTTAAAGGATTTCACAATTCTCAGGAATAAAATAACTTGTTTGAATTGAAGCATGTTACTCATGGCCTTTAACTATGGCAAAGGGTAGCCAGTGATTTTAGCCTCCTGCCTCTTCTGATCTCATTTTCCTCCTTCCCTTTGAGCCAGCAGCTGCATCCAGTGCCCCGCTCTAATTGAGCTCTTCGTAAAAGGGGTATTGTTACACCGAGTCACAACCTCATATAGCAGTGAGGTTACATCAATGGTTGTTAGATTTTTAGGCCACGAATCCATTTTGGAGTCACATTCAATTTTGAAAACCAAAATTTAGTTGCATTACCTAAATTTCTCTTCCTTTTCTTATCTTGATACCAGGATAAGAATAGGTTTTCTGCTTTTCTAGCTCTTTGGGGGACCTTTTTGGCCCATCAGAGTTGCCTGCGACAATCTGTAGTTAATGAACTGAGACGGGTGTGGGAATCGGGATGTGTCCGGTTTCAGTTTTTACTAGCCAGCAGTTTGACTTTGGGCAAATTACTTAACCTCAGGGGGCTTCCAGTTTATCTTTAATTTATAATTTTTTCAGCTGCTTTATTGAAGTACATTTCACAGACCATACAGTTCACCCAATTTTTTTTAAGTGTATTCATGGAGCTGTGCAACCATTACTACAATACATTTTAGAACATTTTCATTATCCTTAAAAGAAATACTGTACCCATTAGCAGACACTGCTTATTTCTTCAACCTCTCTTCTCAGCCCTAAGCATCCACAAATTAATCTTTATAGATTTATGTCGTCTGGACACTTCATATAAATAGAATTATGCAATAGGTGGCCTGTTGTATTTTATTTCTTTCACTTGGCGTAATGCCTTCAAGGTTCATGCATGTTCTTGCATATGTTGGAATCTCACTTTTTTTTTTATGGCTGAATAATGTTCTGTTGTTTGGATATGCCACATTTTAAAAATCAATTCGTGGCCGGGTGCGGTGGCTCAAGCCTGTAATCCCAGCACTTTGGGAGGCCGAGATGGGAGGATCACGAGGTCAGGAGATCGAGACCATCCTGGCTAACACGGTGAAACCCCGTCTCTACTGAAAAAATACAAAAAACTAGCCAGGCGAGGTGGCAGGCGCCTGTAGTCCCAGCTACTCAGGAGGCTGAGGCAGGAGAATGGCATAAACCCAGGAGGCGGAGCTTGCAGTGAGCTGAGATCCGGCCACTGCACTCCAGCCTGGGCCACAGAGCCAGACTCTGTCTCAAAAAAAAAAAAAAAAAAAAAAAAAAATCAATTTGTGAATTGGTGGACATTGTTTCTACTTATTGGCTATTATGAATGATACAGTCTTGAACGTCTGTGTACAAATTTTTGTGTGATCACGTTTTCATTTTTCCTTGGGTATACCTAGGAGTGGAATTACTTGTTCATGTGGTGACTCCTTGTTTAACTTTTTGGGCAACTGCCAAACTGTTTTCCAAAGTAGCTGCCCCATTTTATATTCTTACCTGCAATGTATGAGGGTTTCTGTTTTGTCTACCTCCAAAACTTATTTTCTTTTTTTTTTAATTTTAGCCATCCTAGTGGATGTGAAGAAGTATTTCATTGTGGTTTTGATTTGTATTTCCCTAATGAACAACGGTAGTGAGCATCATTTCATGTGCCAGTTGATCATTTGTATATTTCTTTTGGAGAAATGTCTGTTCACATCCTTTGCCTGTTTTTGAATTGGATTATCTTTTTATTATTGAGTTGTAAGAGTTCTTTATGTTTGGGATAGAAATCCCTTATCAGATACATGATTTACAAATATTTTCTGCCATTCTGTGGGTTGTCTTTTCAGTTTCTGGGTAGTGTTTTTTTGCAGCACAAATGTCTTTAATTTTGATTCTCTCGTTTCTTTTTTTTTTTTTTTTTTTTTTTTTTTGAGACGGAGTCTCGCTCTGTCACCCAGGCTGGAGTGCTGTGGCCGGATCTCAGCTCACTGCAAGCTCCGCCTCCCGGGTTCACGCCATTCTCCTGGCTCAGCCTCCCGGGTAGCTGGGACTACAGGCGCCGCCACCTCGCCCGGCTAGTTTTTTATAGTTTTTAGTAGAGACGGGGTTTCACCGTGTTAGCCAGGATGGTCTCGATCTCCTGACCTCGTGATCCGCCCGTCTCGGCCTCCCAAAGTGCTGGGATTACAGGCTTGAGCCACCGCGCCCGGCCTTGATTCTCTCGTTTCTTAATTTGTATAGTTATTTTAACTCTGAAACTATGTGTTTTATTGAGATTATTTTCCTCTGTGCTGATTCTGTACTTTCTCCCATTTTCATATAGCTCTCCCTTTCCCAGGACGTTTTCTAGCCTCAAAGACTTTATTTTTATTTTTATTTATTTATTTATTTTTTTGAGACAGAGTCTCACTCTGTAGCCCAGGCTGGAGTGCAGTGGCATGATCTCGGCTCACTACAAACTCTGCCTCCCGGGTTCATGCCATTCTCCCGCCTCAGCCTCCCGAGTAGCTGGGACTATAGGCGCCACCACGCCAGCTAATTTTTTGTCATTTTTAATAGAGACAGGGTTTGACCGTGTTAGCCAGGATGGTTTCGATCTCCTGACCTCGTGATCTGCCTGCCTTGGCCTCCCAAAATGCTCGGATTACAGGCATGAGCCACCACGCCTGGCCTTTAGCCTCAAAGTCTTTAAAAATATCTGTCTATGTATCTGCCTCTCTAATACATATGTCTTACAAAATAATAAAACCTTACAAAATGTGTAACAAAGAAAGTGAAAGTTCCTCATCTCTCCAGAGAAAACATTGTTAACTATTTATAACCAGATTTTTCCCATTCACGTGGTAACATTTTTTTTTTTTTTTGAGACGGAGTCTTGCTCTGTCGCCCAGGCTGGAGTGCAGTGGCCGGATCTCAGCTCACTGCAAGCTCCGCCTCCCAGGTTCACGCCATTCTCCTGCCTCAGCCTCCTGAGTAGCTGGGACTATAGGCACCCGCCACCTCGCCTGGCAATTTTTTTTTTTTTTTTGTATTTTTTAGTAGAAACGGGGTTTTACCGTGTTAGCCAGGATGGTCTCGATCTCCTGACCTCGTGATCCTCCCATCTCGGCCTCCCAAAGTGCTGGGATTACAGGCTTGAACCACCGTGCCTGGCCAACATTTTTTTTTAAATTAAAAAAGAGAACATACTACAATCTAGTTTGCTACTTGTTTTGTCATTTAATAGTATGTCTCCAACATTATTCCGTGTCAGTACACTTTGTCCTCATCGCAATCATTTTAATGGCTGCAGAGTATTCTATTTTATGGATATAATATAGTTTACATAGTAGCCTACTGATAGATTTTAGTGCTGTTTCTAGATTTTATTTTGTTTTTTTGAGACAGAGTTTCTCTCTGTCACCCATGCTGGAGTGAAATGGCATGATCTTGGCTCACTGCAACTTCTGCCTCCCAGATTCAAGTGATTCTCCCACTTCAGCCTCCCAAGTAGCTGGGATTACAGGTGTGCGCCATCACACCCAGATAATTTTTGTATTTTTAGTAGAGACGGGGTTTCACCATGTTGGCCTGGCTGGTCACGATCTCCTGATCTCAAGTCATCTGCCTGCCTGAGCCTCCCAAAGTGCTGAGATTACAGGTGTGAGCCACCATGCCCGGCCCAGATTTTATTGTTTTAATTACAAATTTTACATAAGTTGTTTCTGCACATTTATATTTGCACGCTTGTGCTAGTGTTTTTTTTTTCTATTCCATTTATTTGCTATTGCAGTATTTACTATTCAAAAGACATAGACTTATTTTAAAAAATACAAGAGTTTTATTTAGTGTGACCTAGAGTCAACATCCCAAAAATTATATATTCTTTTCTATCATGATATATACAATGTTTTGATCTTCTTTTAAAGTCAGAGTCTTCATTTTCTTGGTAATCGTATAGAATAATTACTAGAGGTGGAATGCCTGCATCAAAGGATGAGTGCTTAAAATCATGTAGATCTTTCCACATCACTCTCCAAGTAAGGCCATGCCAGTTCACTCAGCTTGAGAGTGTATCACAGTGATTTTTCTGTAATTTTTAACCCTGGCAAATAGCCTTTTTAGGGAATTAAGGTGAAAAAAATGTCATTTTAATTTGTAGTTACTTATTAGTGCATTTGAGCATCATTTAATTTGTCTGTTGGTTGTCTTTCTGCTTTGTCTGCTTTTCTGTTGGGCTTTTGGCTTTTTCTTGTTCATCAGTTGTCATAGCTTTATTATTAGTATTAATGTCTTAAAAAAATTGAGGTGGAGTCTCACTCTGTTGCCCAGGCTGGAGTATAGTAGTGCAATCTTGGCTCACTGCAACCTCTACCTCCCAATCTTAAGTGGTTCTCGTGTCTCAACCTCCCAAAGTGCTGAGATTACAGGCATGAGCTGCTGTGCCTGGCCTGTAATAGCTTTTTAGTATTAGGAAAATTAGTTAACTTATAAAATATATTACTAATATTTTTCTTTGTCTTTTAACTTTGTGTGTGTATCTAATATAAAATGAAAATGCTTTTATTTTTATAGTCGGATTTTTCTTTTTTTTTTTTTCTCTTTATGGCTTGGTTTTTAAAATTCTAATTATATAAAAATATTTACCCATGTTTTTTTCAACTACTTTTATGGTTTTGTTTTTAAATGTAAATCTTTGCTTCATTGAAATGCATTTTGATATAAACCAAATGAGATAGGGATGAGTTGTAGAATTTATTGGAGCTGTAAAGTTATATTTATTTTTGTGATTATTAATGGCTTCCTCCTACTTGACTGTAAGTCCCGTGAGGGCAATGGATTGTGTTGTTTTTTTTTCCCCTTGCTCTCATTTTCAGTGTCTAGCACAGTGCTTGCCTTGTAATAGGTCCTCCATTTATTGAATAAATGAGTCTAGGTTTTTCTCCAGGTCTCTGGCTTCTCCTGACACAATTAATTGCATAATTGCTCTTTTCCTTCTTGATTAAAAAGCAACTATATCGTTTACAAAACCCCCATAGATACTTAGGTACATTTCTGAACTGTAATCCATTGAGTGTGTTGTCTTTTCTTGCTTTGATACTGTACAGCTTTATACAACTTAAAGTATATTTGGGAGGCCAGTTTTAACCACTCTTTATTATACACCGTTTGGGAAGCTCTGTAATCTCCTTTATTAACTTTTTGCTATACCTTTGGAAACATTCATTTAACTTAACAATTAAACACTTAATCCATTCTGAAAGTCAACCTGCAAAGCAGAAATGATTTTGGGGTGTTATTTGGTGTAAAGAGTTTTTTTTGGGGGGGGATATAACATACTTAATTCTGGCATGACCTCTTCAGTGTCTTTTAAAAAACTCTTATTTTATAACTTTGGGCATTTCTAGAAAAGCAATTTTTCTCACAGTTTTCTAATGCAGAATACACAGAGGGGTAGGAGGCAGAAAAGGTATCGAGATAATTGTGTTGGCACCCCACTGATGTCAAAGCAGATTGTGAAAAAGACATTACTTAAAAGCGTTTTGCAGATTTCAGCTTAAATTAAAAATGTGACAATTTTAATTTAATTTAATTAAAAATATGACGATTCTCAGGCTGGTTGTGGTGGCTCATGCCTATAATCCCAGCACTTTGGGAGGCCAAGGTGGATGGATTGCCTGAGGTCAGGAGTTTGAGACCAGTCTGGCCAACATGGTGAAACCCCGTCTCTACTAAAAATACAAAAAAATTAGCTGGGCCTGTAATCCCAGCTACTCCGGAGGCTGAGGCAGGAGACTTGCTTAACCAGGGAGGTGGAGGTTGCAGTGAGGCAAGATCATGCCACTGCACTACAGCCTGCGTGACAGAGCAAGACTCCGTCTCAAAAAAAAAAAGAAAAAAAAAAGTGTTTTGCAGATTTCAGTTTAGCCACCTTGATCTTCCCACCTTGCGCATGACACGTTACCTTCCTGTGGCATGCAGTATTTGTCTGATTCATTGGATGGATGTGACTTGCATTAAGTTCAGATAACATTGCTGAATAATCTTTTTCTTTTGTGTAACCTCCTTTCTCTGTAGAACATCAGCAATTCTTAAACTCTGAAATGGTGCGTTCTCTTGGGATTTTCTGTAATGTCTTTCTCATGTAGGAACCAACTTCAGGGGCTTGTGAGTGTCAGAGAAGTTTAAGGCCTAAGGAACTGAGCTAATGGAACAGGGCATGCCTAATATGATAAAATCCTTGCTTTCTTGCAGTTGGAATGCTTTTTCTAGAATACGTCCTTGAAATTGTTTATTCTAAATAACTGCTAATTTACAAATGTATTTTCACGTGATTACCCATTCTGTTTTCGAAAAGCATTAACAAGGGTTTTGTGACTTTCAGACTCTCCTGAAAAAGCCTAACTGTGAATTTTGAATTATTAAAGTAGAAAAATACACACATAGGTTTGTTTGGGACCCTTAGTCTCCACCCTGGAATTAAGTGTCACTGAAAATAACTCTGGAATAAAAGGTTTTTATGTAGCAGGAATAGTTGACTTACAGGGGTTCTTCCCTTTGCACATTTTCTCGGGGTAGAAAATGAGCTTGTTTTTCTTTTAGTTGTATTAAAAATTTTTTTTCTCAATGCTAGTCTTCACTGAGAGATTTTTAGACAGTTAACTCTCCCAGCACAGCAATAAGCAGCTTGTTAGTAGATATTATCTCTTGTTGATTTGTTACCCTTGAGATTTACTGTGCTTGCAAAACACCTGTCTGTATTTGAGCTTTGCTAGGTAGATGGCTTTTGTGTTTGAAGATTTTTTCCAAAGAAAGCAAATAGCTATTGGGAAAAGAAAGAGTCAGCAAATTTCTGTATGCTTTCATGGAAGAGATTTCCCAATTAGAAAGCTTCTGTAGGCTTAACCTTTTGCCCTAAAGTAACCCAACATTTCATTATGTATTCCATTGAGGTTTTGGAGCTCTGTGCCAGAAAGTGAGGACCAAGGTTGAATGTGAAAGGAATATTCAGAGGATGAAGCTCATAGTCAACAAAGTGCTGCTTCATAGGCTAGGTCCAAAAATAACCTGCTTGCCATAGGGAGCGAGAATGGAGGTAGCATTAGCTGCTGTTTTGAGCAGTGTTTCATGTCCTGTCATGTCATTCCAGAACGGCTTTTTGGTTTTGTTTAGAGACAGGGTGCTCTGTTGACCAGACTAGAGTGCAGTGTGGTGTGATCGTATCTCACAGTCACCTCAAACTCCTGGGCTCAAGTGATCCTCCCATCTCAGTCTCCTGAATAGCTAGGACTCCAGACACACACCATTGCACTTGGGTGGTGGTTTTATTTTCAGTGTAGACAGCGTCTTGGTTTGTTGCCTAGGCTGGCCTCAAACTCCTGGCCTGAAGCAGTTATCCTACCTTGGCCTTCCAAAGCACTGGGATTATAGGCATGAGCAGCCACACCTGGCCTCATTCCAGAATAATTAAAATTATGTTTAAGGCTAGGAGGATGGTCTGCACTGTGCTTATTTAATCATTGGAATTCAAATTAATGATTCGCTTGGATCCTGTGGTGAATCTTGAGTGATTAAGAGGCAGAACTCAGTCTTTGGTTCAGAAAAGTTAGCATTGGAATGGATCCTTAACAGACCCTGAAGGTAGGAAATGTTCTGATTTAGAGAGCTCTTCCAAGGCTTGTAATAGAACCCTGCAACAGTAAGTTTTAAGAGGATCAATAACTGGCCTGGCGCAGTGGCTCACACCTGTAATTCCAGCACTTTGGGAGGCCAAGCTGGGCGGATCATGAGGTCTGGAGATCGAGGCCATCCTGGCTAACACGGTCAAACCCTGTCTCTACTAAAAAGAAAAAAAAAAAAAATTAGCCAGGCGTGGTGGCGGGTACCTGTAGTCCCAGCTACTCGGGAGGCTGAGGCAGGAGAATGGTGTGAACCCGGAAGGCGGAGCTTGCAGTAAGCCGAAATCGTGCCACTGCACTCCAGCCTGGGAGACAGAGCGAGATTCCTCAAAAAAAAAAAAACAAAAAAACAAAAAAAAGTATCAATAACATAGAACGCGGGCATACATAGCACGTAGACACATATAGGAAGTCAAGAAGTTTGCCTAGAAGGAATAAATTAACTCTAGTTACTTGGTGAGATCATGGAAGGGAATGTAGTTTATTTTAGGTGGTGGTAATTGTGAGTTTGAGGCTGGCCCAGGAAATGAGTTGTCAGATATGCTGTCATCCTCATTAATGATTCAGCTTATTTCTCAGGTTTATAGTTGTATGAAGAGATGCTATGCCTACCCCATTTAGGGAACTATTAGGTTCAAAACTGTAAAAGCTAAAGAAGAGTGAAATACAGTGAAAAGTATCCTGTTCACACATACTCCATGATCATCCAGATTTCCCTTTCCGGGGCAGTGAATATTATCTGTGTCTTACGTGTCCTGAGATAGTTTATGTGTATAGAAGTAAATGTGAATATCTACTACTTACTTCCTCTTTTGACACAAATTATAGTAAGTAATATGCAATAGTCTGTATCTTACTTTTTTCACTCTCGTATCTAATGTAAAAAAGCTACATGGTATTCCAATGAAAGGATGTATTATATATATTTTTTAGACATTTCCTTTGAGTTGTTTCTTTTTCTTTTTTTTTGAGATGGAGTCTTGCTCTGTCGCCCAGGCTGGAGTGCGATGGCATGATCTTGGCTCACTGCAACCTCCATCTCCCTGGTTCAAGCAATTTCCCTGCCTCAGCCCCCTGAGTAGCTGGGATTACGAGATCATGCTACCATGCCTGGCTAATTTTTTTCTGTATTTTTAGTAGAGACAGGGTTTCACAATGTTGGCCAGACTGGTCTCAAACTCCTGACCTCAGGCAATCCGCCTGCCTCGGCCTCCCAAAGTGCTGGGATTACAGGCGGGAGCCACCACGCCTGGACTTGAGTTGTTTCTTTTTTTTTTTTTTTGAGACGGAGTCTCGCTCTGTCGCCCAGGCTGGAGTGCAGTGGCCGGATCTCAGCTCACTGCAAGCTCCGCCCCCCGGGTTTACGCCATTCTCCTGCCTCAGCCTCCCAAGTAGCTGGGACTACAGGCGCCCGCCACCTCGCCCGGCTAGTTTTTTGTATTTTTCAGTAGAGACGGGGTTTCACCATATTAGCCAGGATGGTCTCGATCTCCTGACCTCGTGATCCTCCCGTCTCGGCCTCCCAAAGTGCTGGGATTACAGGCTTGAGCCGCTGCGCCCGGCCGACTTGAGTTGTTTCTAAGCTTTTGCTAATAAAACAATGCTAGAGGATTTAAAAAAATACGTTAGGGTTTTATACTGACAAGTAAATATTGTCATAATAGAAACTTGCTATACTTATAATAATAATATATCTATAGAACATGTTAATAAATGTCTATTTGAGCCTTCCTGTAAGGTAAGTACAACATTTTATCCCTTCATACCCAGTAAAGTGGCAGAAGTAGAGGTAGAGCCAAGGTCTTCTGATTCCTATTTGAGTATCTGTCTACTTTACTCCGAATACATATACTGTTGTGGGGCTCTAGGGAAGTGGGGGTGGGAGAATAAGAGGAAGTAGACCTAGGTGGGGCAAGCTTGAGATAGGGATGTATCTGGCATTCTAGAAATCGGGATCCTGTTTGCCAGGAGTAAGAGCAGCTGGACATCAGCCTGTTACAGGGACATAAAGGCACTTAGGCCCTGACAGAGCACCATGGTTTGATTGCCATCTTGGAGTACAGTAGTATGGTAAGCCAAAGCGTGGTAGTTCTGGAGAAACTGGGGACTGTCAGAGCTCCCTAGAATAGACTGGGAGTGAAACAGCATTCACTATTTGCTAAGGAGGCTGGGCTACTTGGAAGGATAAGGTAGGAGCCCAGGAGTTCAAGGCTGCAGTGAACTATGATTGTGCCACTACATTCCAGCCTTGGCAACAGAGCAAGACCCTGTCTCTTAAAAATATTGGTCGAGACCGTAAAACAAGAACATAGGCCATAGTGAAAACATAAAATTTTCTTAGAAGCTGTGGTAGCAAACATGTTAATGGTACGGAGATAGCTGTAATGTTAGTCAATTTTGGCTTAAGATTGAGGACTGGGAAAGAGCCTTCTTCCTCCGGAGGAGTAGTTAAGTCATCTTACAACTGGGAGTAGAGAGACAAGGACATGTGAAGCTGATTCATGCTTTCTTTATATAGTTAATACTATTTGGAAACCTGTGTGTAGGTCTGGTCAATAGCCTTCCATCATAATTGCTGTATGTTAAGTGCCTCTTATGTTCAGTATACTTCATCTAATTCTTGCTAGCCCCTCAACAGCTTTTTGCAAAGTAACTGTTGTTATACCTAATTTCTATTGAGAAAACTGAGCTTCACTTAGGTAACTTGTCCAAAGTTCTTTACCTTGTAAGTGGTAGAGCTGAGATTTAGAAGTAGGTCTGTGTGACTCCAGGGCTTTTGTTCTTTCCGCAATACCAGGTACTAGGCATCAAAATTGGACAGTGGAATTCTAATCACAGCTGTACATAACCAGAAAGTATGAGCATGGATGAGTGTTAGCATGTTACCAGACAATTTTTCTGTTACGGATGATTTGGGCTGAAAGAATAGAAGGAATACTAAGGAAAATGAGCATTGGAGATGTTGAGAGCTCGCAAACTCATGATGAATGTGTATATAGTTTAAGTAATGCACTTGCTGTGCATATGTATAGCCTTAAGATAAAATTTCCAATGCTCCCTTCTCTCATTAGATTTTTTCTTTCTAAAGTCCTTCTATGTAGAGATTATATAGCTGCCACTGAAGACTGTAGCTGGTAGTAGCCAGGACCTGGAACTTTTTGTCAAGAGGGTGTTATCTGGAGGATCCATGTATGCTGAGATCACCGTAATCATGAATTCTTCTCCCACTGTAAAGTTTGAGGAGGTAAGAATCTCCTTGACTTAGCAAATTTGGGCTTATAAACGCTAGGTCCAGCTAGACTTTATTGGCCTCAATCCTTTAGCATTATCTTGCGCAATACTGATGTATACTTTTTGGATAATACCTTTGATCTACTTTCAACGACCGTTGTAGGGAATTGTTAGTATGAGAGGTTGACATTTTGGTTAAATAATCACTTGGAAATTGTGACTCAGCATTAGTCACTGGCTTTCTGCTGGGTTACATTCTCTTGTCTCTTGCCTTAATTGTGGTAAGCCTCAGCCATTTGATTACACAACTACCAAAGAGGATGACCTTAGTGATAACCCAATCACATTTTCGGATAGTAAAAATATTAGGGACAAAAGCATTCATATGTATTAGCGAGTGGTATGGGTATTCCTCTGGAGAAGTGTTAGCACATTTTCCGGGTTTGCCTGATAATATTAAAAGATGAATAGCCATCTTAGTAAAAATAACTGTTTACACTTTTAGTTAGTATTTTTTAAAAGTGGAAATGTAACATGCCTTTTGGACACAGTCATTTTAATTTAATTTATTTTTATTTTTGAGATGGAGTTTCGCTCTTGTCCGGGCTGGAGTGCAGTGGCATGATCTTGGCTCACTGCAACCTCTGCCTCTCTTGTTCAAGCGATTCTCCTACCTCAGCCTCACCAGTAGCAGGGATTACAGGCACCTGCCACCATGCCTGGCTAATTTTTGTATTTTTTGTAGAGATGGGGTTTTGCCATGTTGGCCAGGCTGGTCTCAAACTCCTAGCCTCCGGTGATCCGCCCACCTTGGCCTCCCAAAGTGCTGGGATTACAGGTGTGAGCCACCACGCCTGGCTGCGGACAATAGTCATTTTAGTATTTGAGATTAAATACTAAACCTCATTCGGCAAACTTTAAAACCATCAATGATTTGAGTTAATTCTACCTGTTTTATTTTTCACCAGTGTGTGTTTCCTCACACACTGATTAATTAATAATTAATTAATAATTACATTATTTATTTTTTAATTAAAGATTTTATTTTAATCTTTAATCAATAATTAAAGATTAAATATTGCCACATTTAGTCTTTCATTAAAACAAACAAACACAACTTTTGGCTGGGAGTGGTGGCTCACACTTGTAATCCCGGTATTTTGGGAGGCTGAGGTCGGAGGATTCCTTGAGTTCTAGACCAGCCTGGCAACATAGGGAGATTCTGTCTCTCTTGAAAAAAACAAAACAAAACAAAACAAAAAAAGCAATTAACCAAGCATGGTGGCACACATCTGCAGTCCCAGCTACTCAAGAGGCAAGGTGAGAGGATTGCCTGAGCCTGGTTGAGGCTGCAGTGAACCATGATCACACCACAGCATTCCAGCCTGGGGGACACAGCAAGACCCTGTCTTACAAAACAAAACAACAACTCTTTTGGAATTTCTATTTTTCCCTCCCTTCTTCTTCCCCTTCTTCCTTCTATTTATCCTTCTGTTTCATCTACAAATATTTGAGTGTCACTGTGTTCTAGGCACTGTGCCAGACATTGGGATTCATTGGTAAGCAAGAGAGAGAGGCATGGTCTCTGTCCTTATGAGCTTGCAGTCTATCCTAGTGTTACTTATCTAGTCTGCCCTGCCTTCAAGGCTCAGCAGAAGCCTGATCTTCATGTAGTCCTTTGACTTCTTTGGCCCTTGCAGACCCATCCCTTTGACCTACGCTACTTTAAATCTAATTCATACAATTTAGCATTTATTGGTATAATGTCTCATACTGTGGGCTAATTGTTTAAATATCTTATTTTACTGGCTAGAGTATAGTTCCTTAAGGACAGAGACTGTCATGTTATTTTTTTGTTCTTTGCAATGCTGAGCCCAATGCTTTTGATTCAGTCTGCCCTGCTAAATGTTGAAGTTACTAGTAACTCTTGGGACTTAAAAGTAGTAATGAGATAATGCCTTGCTTTTTATTTTATATTCTATTTTGTTTTATTTTATGTTTCTTTTTTGAAATGGTATTGGGCTGGCCGCAGTGGCTCACCCCTGTAATCTCAGCACTTTGGGAGGCCGAGGTGGGTGGATCACCTGGCCCACATGGTGAAACCCTGTCTCTACTAGAAATACAAAAAACTAGCCAGGTGGGGTGGCGGGCGCCTATAATCCCAGCTACTCGGGAGGCTGAGACAGGAGAATCACTTGAACCCGGGAGGTGGAGGTTGCGGTGAACTGAGATGGTACCATTGTGCTCCAGCCATTGTACTGGGCAACAAGAGTGAAACTTCGTCTCAAAAAAAAAAAAAAAAAAAAGAGGGCCGGGCGCAGTAGCTCACACTTGTAATCCCAGCACTTTGGGGGAGGCAGAGGCGGGTGGATCACCACAGGTCAGGAGTTTGAGACCAGCCTGGCCGACATAGCGAAACCCTGTCTCTACTGAAAATTCAAAAATTAGCTGGTGTGATGGGGGGCGCTTGTCATCCCAACTGCTCAGGAGGCTGAGGCAGGAGAATCTGTTGAACCTGGGAGATGGAGGTTGCGGTGAGCCGAGATCACGCCATTGCACTCCAGCCTGGGTGACAAGAGTGAAACTCCGTCTCAAAAAAAAAGAAGGTATTGTTCAGTCATCCAGGCTGGAGTAAAGTGGCACAATCATGGCTCACTGCAGCCTTGAATTACTGGGCTCAAGTGATCTTGCCTTAGCTTCCTGAGTAGCTGGGATTATAGGCAGGAGCCACCAGGCCTGGCAGATTATCCCTTTAAAAAAATTCCTTGTAGTTGTTTGCCTAATATTTGTTATCTGCTTCTGTTAATCTGTGCTAAAAATGAGTGAAAATGACCTTACTGGTTCACTATCTGCATTTATATTATTTTCTAGTGAAGAGGTTGTATTTGAGGTTACCATTGCATAACTTCTTATCTAGTTCTCCTTGTGACATTATAATGAGGGATGCATTTTGTGGCTGAGGAGTAGAGCTAACCTAGTGTTGATCTCTTAGTAGCATGCTATAATCTTTTGGGCTTAAATGCCATACCACTAGGCCTTAGTTCATGAAGTGTTAAAAGTAACTCACTTAAAATGGGAAGCTGAGAATGTAATAACTTTAAGATCAAAATCGAATTTCTCATAAAGATTTTTAGAAATGGAAAATAATCTTTTTTTTTTTTTTTTTTTTTTTTTTTTTGAGACGGAGTCTCGATCTGTCGCCCAGGCTGGAGTGCAGTGGCGCGCTCTCGGCTCACTGCAGGCTCCGCCTCCCGGGTTCACGCCATTCTCCTGCCTCAGCCTCCCAAGTAGCTGGGACTACAGGCGCCCGCCATCTCGCCCGGCTAATTTTTGTATTTTTTAGTAGAGACGGGGTTTCACCATGTTAGCCAGGATGGTCTCGATCTCCTGACCTCGTGATCCACCCGTCTCGGCCTCCCAAAGTGCTGGGATTACAGGCTTGAGCCACCGCGCCCGGCCGGAAAATAATCTTTTAATGGGCCAACATTATTTACATTTTATGATGCTAGAGATCAAAACTCTTCCTGAGTAGTAAATGAATGTGGCAACTTAAATGTGAAGGAGGGAGGCTATGTGATTGACTTAAATGTTTTTCTGAATATGCCAAAAGCTCTGAGGTAATGGCAAACTTCAATATTGGAAATAAGATGGGATATATTCTTTATTAAGAAGGAAAATAGAGGGTACTGGGGGAAGGAAATGCTCTTTTGCCTACATTTAAAAATTAAGAAGGTAAGTGTATGAAGTTGAAGGGGTGAAAGAACACGGAACAGGAAACAAGGAAACCATTACTTCCCTCTGAAATAATTCTAGATGGTGATTTGAACAAACCAGTTGCTAAAAAAATTATATGATAATTGGGGCAGTTTGAACATTGACTGGATATCTGATATTAAGGAATTATTCTCTTCAGATGGGGTAATAGTATGGTGGTCATATTGCAAACAAAAAGTACTTACCTTTTAGAAATATATACTGAAATACATATGGATGATGGAATAGGTCTGAGATTTGCTGGGGAAAGGAAGAAGTGGTCAACAGTATAGATACAAATGGCCATGTATTTATTTATAACTGTCTAAGCTGGCTGATGGGTACAAGAGGTACATTGTATTATTTCTTTCTACTTATGTATATGTTTGAAAATTTCCATGAAATAACAACAACGCCCCCGCCAAAAAAAAAAAAAGTCTTAACAACTGTTAGAACTGACAAAATTGTCAAGCCTACCCCTTTATCTTCTTTCTCTCTAATTTTATATGGGCAAATGAAGCCATAGATTCATGCTGATGTTTCCAAATGGGAATGCAGTTTAGATTTCCATCCCCTTAAGTTTCATCTATCTGTAGTGCAGCATCACTGAGAGAACAAGCCCTACTATTTCCCCAGCAGTGCAGTGAGTTACAACAGGGTAGGAGTCATGCTACCCATCTTTAAGGCTCTTCCTCCTTATAGGTGAAGAAATAAGATTTAAAAAGCAAAACATAATTAGAGAATAGGAAAATATGGTTTAAAATTAAATACCATATTTTATAGTACTAGCCAAACATAAGAAATTCTAGAGAAAGGAGAGAACATTTTGGGTTAGGAATAACCAAAGACTTCTTTTTTGAAACAGGGTCTCGCTGTGTCACCCAGTTTAGAGTGCAGTGGTGCATTTATAGCTCACTGTGGCCTCAGCCGCTTGGGCTCACTGTAGCCTCAGCCTCCTCGACTCAGCTGCCTGAGTAGCTGGGACTACAGGCATGCGCCACCATGCCCAGCTAATTTTTGTGTTACTTTTAGAGACAGGGTCTCGCTATATTGCCCAGGCTGGTTTCAAACTCTTGGGCTCAAGTGATCCTCCTGCCTTGGCCTAGCAAAGTGCTGGGTTTACAGGTGTGAGCCATCATGCCAGGCCACAGACATTTTTTATTAGGCCAGTGGATGTTGGGATCATCTTTAAACAACATTGAAAGTTGGATTGCTGACAGTAGTATGGGGATAGCATTCCAGGGAGAGAAAATACTGTGTTTGGGGGAGAATAGATGAATTTGGATTGGGGAACAGAAAATATTTTTGATATGTAGGATGTGGTCATTTCATAAAGGACATGAATTTTTAGTTGAGACATTTGGGCTTGATCTTATAGACCTTAAGGAGCCATTTTTGGAGTGTGAGGAACCATTTTTGACCCTTAAGTTACCTAAGTATTTATTAATTTGGTTTGATGGTAATATTGTGTATTCTTAGTTGCAGGCTTTTGCATAGAGAGTATAACTTGCCTTTGTAGCCTTTACCTTCTTTTTAACATAAATTTGTTATATCCAGTGTTCCAAAAGTTATTCAGGGACCAGAATTAATATTTACTTTAAAAAAATTATTTATTTATTTGTTTTTGAGACAGGGTCTTGTTCTGTTGCCCAGGCTGAACATCTCGGCTCACTGCAGCCTCCACCTCCCGGGTTGGAGCGATTCTGCCTCAGCCTCCCCAGTAGCTTGGACTACAGGTGTCTGCCACCATGCCCAGCTAATTTTTGTATTTTTAGTAGACATGTAGTTTCACCATGTTGGGCTGGCTGGTTTCGAACTCCTGACCTCAAGGGATCCTCCTGCCCTGGCCTCTCCAAGTGCTGGGATTACAGGCATGAGCCACCATGCCTGGCCACATTTTGGTATTTTAATCAAGTTTATTGAGGCATAATTTACATTCACTAAGATTGAACCATTTTAAGTTTACAATTTGATTTTGACAAATGTACACACCCATTTAATAACCATCCAATCAAGATATAGAACAATTCCGTCTCTCAAAAAGTTATAATAGCGCTGTTTGCATTCATTCTCATCCTCCTCCACTTCCAGAAAACCACTGATTTGCTGTCACCGTAGGTTAGTTTTGCTTTTTGTGGAATTTCATGTAAATGGCCTCATCTAAGATGTACTCTTCTTTCATCAGCATTCTTTGTTTAAGATTCATTCAGTGTTGTTTGTATCAGAGTTTGTTGTTTTTTATTGCTGAGTGGTAATCTGAGTAGTGTTATATTGTATGGATGTAACAGGATTTGTTTATTCATTCACCTATTGATGAACATTTGGATTGTGTCCGGTTTTCTTTTATGAATAAGGCTGTTATGAACTTCATGTACAGCTTTGCGTAGATGTATGTTTTCATTTCTCTTAGGTAAATACCTTACAGTGGAATGGCTGGATCATACGGTTGGTAGGTTTATGTTTAACTTTTTAGGAAACTGCCAAATTGTCTTCCAAAGTTGCTGTACTGTTTTATATTCTCTTTAGCAATATATGAGATAAGACAGTTCTAGTTGCTTTAAATCCTTACCATTGCTAAAATGATATGTCTTAATCTTTAGCTGTTCCAATAGTTGTGTCATGGTATCTTGTGGTTTTAATTTACATTTCCCTAATGACTAATGATATTGAGTATCTTCTTACATACTTATTTGCATGCTGTGTGTCTTCTTTGGTGAAGCATTTGTTCAGATCTTTTGCTCATTAAAAGAAATGGGCTGGCCAGGCACAGTGGCTCATGCTTGTAATCCCAGCAGTTTGGGAGGCCAAAGTGGGAGGACCATTTGAAGCCAGGAGTTTGAGACCACCCTGGGCAACAAGCGAGACTCTGTCTCTGCAAAAAACTTAAGAATTAGCTGGGTGCATTGGCATGGGATTTTAGTCCCAGCTACTCAGGAGGTTAAGGTGGGAGGATCACTTGAGCCTAGTAGTTTAAGGCTGCAGTGAGCTGTGATGGCACCATTGCACTCCAGTTTGAGTGACAGAGCAAGACCCTGTCTTTCCAAAAAAAAAAAAAAAAAAAAAAAAAAAAAAGGATTGTTTCCTTATAATTGAATATTGAGAATTCTTTATATATCCTGGATACAAGTACTTTGTTATATAGATGCTTTATGCTTTGCAAAGATTTTTTTTTCTTCCCCGATTCTGTGGCTTATTTTTTCATTCTTTCAACAGTGTCTTTTGAAGAGCAAGAGTTTTTAGAAGCCAGGTATGGTGACTCATACCTGTAATCCCAGCACTTTGGGAGGCCGAGGTGGGTGGATCACCTGAGGTCAGGAGTTTGAGACCAGCCTGACCAACGTGGTGAAACCCTGTCTCTACTGAAAATACAAAAATTAGCCAGGCATGGTGGCGCGTGCCTGTAATCCCAACTACTCGGGGCTGAGACAGGAGAATCCCTTGAATCTGGAGGCGGAGGTTGCAGTGAGCTGAGATCGTACCATTGCACTCCAGCCTGGGCGACAGAGCAGGACTCCATCCAAAAAAAAAAAAAAAAAAGAACAGAAAAATAAAGTATTCTAGGAAAGACCATCTGGTAGGAGTAAAAATAAATAAATAAATATTGGCTCAGGGAATAAACTTCATTAAAATCAATTTATGGGCCGGGTTTGGTGGGCTCACACCTGTAATTGTGCAGCACTTTGGGAGGCTGAGGCGGGTAGATCACTTGAGGCCGGGAGTTTGAGACCAGCTTGGCCAACAGAGTGAAGCCCTGTCTCTACTGAAAACATAAAAATTAGCCAGGTATGGTGGTACACGCCTGTAATACCAGCTACTCGGGTGGTTGGGGCAGAAGAATTGTTTGAATCCTGAAGGTGGTGGTTGCAGTGAGCTGAGTTTGTGCCACTACACTCCAGCCTGGGTAACAGTGTGAGACTCTGTGTCAAAAAAAAAAAAAAAAAGACAGTTATTTTTAAATTTGAAGATATTGAAGAAAGGTACTAAATTTGTAATTAAAAAGCATTTATTTTGATCAACTCTGCTGTATAGAATATTTTGTCTTATGTCACTCTGAAGTTTCTATGCCCTCAAATGAAATACAATGCCAGTTTTAACATTTGTTTTCATGGATTATTTTCAACAGTTATTAAGTTGTCTGATTTACTGTAAAAAAATGAAAAATTCATTTATTGACAAGATGTATTTACTGTGTTATTCTAATAGACTAATGAACTTTTAATTTTACTGTTTAAAATAGTTTATAGTTAAAATTTAAAATCCAGTCTTCACTTGTTCTTTCATTTTTAAAAATAATAAAGTAGTTTGGGGTTTATCAGAACTAGGCAAGAAGTCAAGCTACATCTCATTTTATGTTGGGTAAGAATCACTAGAGACAAAATTATTATTATTATTATTTTTGAGATGGAGTCTCGCTGTGTCACCCAGGCTGGAGTGCGGTGGCACAATCTCAGCTCACTGCAACCTCTGCCTGCTGGGTGCATGCCATTCTCCTGCCTCAGCCTCCCTAGTAGCTGGGACTACCGGCGTGTGCCACCACGCCTGGCTAATTTTTTGTATTTTTAATAGAGATGGGGTTTCACCATCCTGGCCAGGCTGGTCTCGAACTCCTGACTTCGTGATCTGCCCGCCTTGGCTTCCCAAAGTGATGGGATTACAGGCGTTAGCCACTGTGTGGCCGACAAAGTTATTTTTTATGGGATCAATTCCTGAGTTTTATCTAACACGAGAATTTTAGCAATTAAAAGTCAAGCGCAGTTCAGATATATTAGTTTAGGTAGTATTTTCAGTGTTTCAAGAGAGCTCAATAGCTGCTAATTGTCCTGCCTTTGCTGTAGAAAGAACTAAATGAAAGATCTGTTTTAAGATGCCTTTTTAAAAGGTTGGTTTAAGAGTTGAAAATCAAGATCTGGGCAGCAGTGGAGAATTATGAAGTCTGATAAGATAATATGCTAAAATTGTATTGTTAATTCTGATTTGTGACAGTGCTTATCAGTAGAAAAGAAATGTGATCTGTGGTTAACTACTGAACTGCCACTAAATGTAAAATGTTTTTTAGATGAGTTGGAAGAATGCTGAACCAATCTTTATTGCCCAAGATTGCTTTGAGTCAGCAATCTCAAAGAATAAAGAAAAAGGAGTTAAGAGTGTGAGGCAATAAGTAGTATGTTGTTTTCATTTAAGATATCTTGGCCGGGCACGGTGGCTCAAGCCTGTAATCCCAGCACTTTGGGAGGCCGAGACGGGTGGATCACGAGGTCAGGAGATCGAGACCATCTGGCTAACACGGTGAAACCCCGTCTCTACTAAAAATACAAAAAACTAGCTGGGCGAGGTGGCGGGCGCCTGTAGTCTCAGCTACTCGGGAGGCTGAGGCAGGAGAATGGCGTGAACCCGGGAGGCGGAGCTTGCAGTGAGCTGAGATCCGGCCACTGCACTCCAGTCCGGGCGACAGAGCAAGACTCTGCCTCAAAAAAAAAAAAAAAAAAAAAAAGATATCTTGAAGAGGTAATTAAAAAGATGTAGGGGTATAGGAATTTTGATGTTTCTCTGGTGTTAATGAAGTCTACTATAAATTAGATAATACAAGCACTCTAAATTGTTGTTTTTTCTTTTTTAAATTCTTGGCAGTTACTGACAAATTACAGTCAGGATCAAGTTTAAGTCTCAGTACATGAATGACCCTGACATTGAAAACACTGAAGGATTTTGACCTTAGTTTTGACCTGGCTTTATCCTGAGCAGCCTCTGTGAATTCTTAATGCTGTGCTCTTAAACAGGGGTACTTTTCCTAGATGTTTTTGATACTGTATTCATTAGCATATAATAAAGTTATCAGTGTCCCTGAAGGCTAATTTTTTTTCTGACTGAATATGAGATATGGAGCATGCAATTTGTAGTTATTGCTATTAACATTACCAGTAATCAAGGTTTGTATTTTTCTTATAAGATGGGGAATATTAAGAAACTTCAGGCCGGGCACGGTGGCTCATGCCTGTAATCCCAGCTTTGGGAACTTGAAGTGGGCAAATCACTTGAGGTCAGGTGTTTGAGACCAGCCTGGCCAAGGTGAAACCCCGTCTCTACTAAAAATACAAAAAATTAGCCAGTTGTAGTGGTGGATGCCTGTAATTCCAGCTACTTGGGAGATCATGCCATTACCACTCCAGCCTGGGCAATAAGGTGAGATTCCATCTAAAAAAAAAAAAAAAAAAGAAACTTCATTAGGAAATTGAAGCCTGGGTATGTTGGCCTTGATAATTTCTTTTTACTCCATCTTTATTGGTAAATCAGGCCAGAAGGATTATTTACCTTTTGAAAAAGGGAAACTAGGTTCTACAGTTTGGTTACAGATATCCTGGCAGCTAACTTTACATTGGGCAGAGGAGACTGCCATACTTAGTGGTTCTGAGAAACCAAGAAAGTATTGCCTGTTACAAATACGATAAAAGGTATTGAATCTTCCCCCTCCTTTGTGGGGGAATTCCAGCCTCACTAATTTATGGTTTCAGTGTAGTTATGATCATAGCTTCTGAGATGTGGGTACTCATTGAAGCTAATAGTTTTAGAGAAAGGGGATGGTGTTTAATTCCAATAACTGGTAGTTTATATCACTTTAATAATTTAGGTCTAATGATATGAAGATTAGTTAGTATAAGGCAGATATACATGTAATACATTCTTTTAAATATTGTACAAGGAGTAAGAAACCCGTTTAAGTAGTCATGTAATTCATTATAGCAGCTGAACATTTCTAAGTGCAACATTATAGGAAACCAGTAAAGCCGATTTCTGATTTATCTGCAGCAAAAGAATTTAATGTTCTAACTTCAGCAAAAGGCAATTAAAAGCAAACTTAAACCACATTGTGTGCTTTTAATACATATGTTTTTTTCCATGCTGTCTGATGTATTTAGTTCTTAGTCATTTACTTCCATTAGTTTCCAGATTGGTTGAGGGAATTAAATTGGTAGCCAAGTTACCTATACGAGATTTTCTTACTGTGTATGTGAACCACTCTTTCTGGGAAAATCCTTCCATTAACAGTTTTCTTGAAGACATGCACTTTTTCCACACTTAGTGATTTGGGGGCTGAAGCCTGCATTTAGCCTGTATTTAGTCAGAGGTGACAAATGGCTAGAATTTTTTTTTTTTTCCAGTTTAGAGATTGAGAAATGATTCAGAATTGAAACTGAAGTGAATTTGGACTTACTGTATTTCTTTGCAATTACTTTTAAACAATTGCTGTCTGTTATTATTAGGCATATTTTGGAAGTAGGGGTTCCATTTTGGGCCGATATTTGGTGTTATGTTGTTCAATTTCTTGCCTTGCTTAAATGGTTCACTGTTGAAACTAAACTGGAACTAGGTTTGATCAGAGGGCCATTGGAAATGCATGTAGTGGCCCATTTGGAGCAGACAAAATTTAACATATTTTTACTTCAAGAATTCTTAGGCCGGGCACGGTGGCTCAAGCCTGTAATCCCAGCACTTAGGGAGGCCGAGACGGGCGGATCACGAGGTCAGGAGATCGAGACCATCCTGGCTAACATGGTGAAACCCCGTCTCTACTAAAAAATACAAAAAGAAACTAGCCGGGCGAGGTGGCGGGCGCCTGTAGTCCTGGCTACTCGGGAGGCTGAGGCAGGAGAATGGCGTAAACCCGGGAGACGGAGCTTGCAGTGAGCTGAGATCTGGCCACTGCACTCCAGCCTGGGCGACAGAGCAAGACTCCCATCTCAAAAAAAAAAAAAAAAAAATCTTAGGAAAATTTGGATAATGTGAGAGTATATTTCCAAATGTTATAACATTTTGGGGTTAAGTAATTGTCAAGGGAAAATCAGAAAGCTTGTAATTCCTACTGAAAATATTAGCCTGCTGAAATATTAGCCTATTTCCTACAGAAAATATAACATAGCAGACCCGGCACAGTGGAGTTCACGCCTGGCTAATTTTTGTATTTTTAGTAGAGATGGGGTTTCACCATGTTGGCTAGACTGGTCTTGAACTCCTGACCTCAAATGATCCACCCACCTAGGCCTCCCAAAGTGCTGGGATTATAGGTGTGAACCACTGCACCTGGCCTGCCTTTTTTATTTAAAAAAAAGAAATCTATAGTCAATTGTCCTAACAGTTTATCATTTACTCACTTACTTGAAACAGCCATATTAACATATACTCTTTGTTTACTTATGTGCCTATACTTTGTTTTAATTACTGTAACTTTAGAATATGTTTCAAAATTTCATTAACTATTATAATTGATTCTCTTTTTTTGTAACATATCATCAGCAAATAGTAATTTGGACTCTTCCAATATTTCTGCTTATTTATTGACATTTTCAAAGAATAGCTTATGATTGATGATAATCATACCAGCAAATACAGTGCTTTTCAACTTAAATATGCACAGAAATTACCTGAGGATCATATGAAAATGGAGACTCAGTAGGTCTGGAGTGGCCCGAGAGTCTGCGTTTTGACAAGCTCCCAGGTAATGTTGACTTATAGGTTCATAAACCTTATTTTGAGTTATAGGGAACTAAGATTTATTGAGCACTTAATTTGTTCTGGTCAGTGCTTTTACATCTATGAACTCATTTAATCTTTAAAACTCCATGATGACTGTTATCCCCAATTTGCCAGTGAAGAAACTGAGACTTAGAGAAGTTTATAATTTACCCAAGGTGACACAGCCATTAAGAGGAAGAGCCAGAGTGAGCCCCAGCAGAGTTTGCTCCCTTAACCTCTTGAATATATTGTTTCGCCACATGTGTGTGCACCACCCCCCCACACAACAGACATTATCTTCTCTTGTGTGCCTCAAATGGTAATACCTTAAAATTTTTTTCATGAATAGGCTTTATTTTATCTATTTTTTGAGGTGGGGGTCTTGCTCTGTTGCCTAGGAGTACATTGGTATGATCACAGCTCACTGCAGCCCTGAACTACTGGGCTCAAGCCATCCTCCTGCCTCAGCCTCCTGAGTAGCTGGGACTACCAATGTGTGCCACCATGACCAACTAATTTTTAATTTTTGGTAGAGATGAGGTCTCACTGTGTTAGCCCTGCCTGGTCTCAAACTCCTGACCTCAAGCGATCCCTTCACCTCAGCCTCCCAAAGTTCTGATATTACAGGTGTGAGCCACAGCTAGAGTTTGCAGAAAAGTTGAGCAGAAAGTACAGAGAAATCCCACATAACCCATTATCTCTACCTGTCTCCACAATTTTCCCTGATACTAACATCTTGCATTAGTGTGGTACATTTGATGCAGTTGATGAGCAAAGGAATTGGTACATTAACTAAAATCCGTAGTTTACATTAGAATCCATGGTTTGTGTTGCACATTTGTAAGAGTTTTGACAAATTTGTCATGTTGCGTGTCCATTATTACAGTATCATACAGAATAATTTCACTGCCCTAAGAATTCCCTGTGCTCTACCTATTCATCCCTTCCTCTCCCCAGTCCCTGGCAATCACTGATTTTTTTTTTTTTTTTTTTGAGACGGAGTTTTGCTCTTGTCACCCAGGCTGGAGTACAATGGCATAATCTCGGCTCACTGCAACCTCTGCCTCCCAGGTTCAAGAAATTCTTCTGCCTCAGCCTCCCGAGTAGCTGGGATTACAGGCATGCACCATCACGCTCGGCTAATTTTTATATTTTTACTAGAGACGGGGCTTCGCCATGTTGGCCAGGTTGGTCTCGACCTCCTGATCTCAGGTCATCTGCCCGCCTCGGCCTCTCAAAGTGCTGGGATTACAGACATGAGCCACCACGCCTGGCCAATCACTGATCTTTTTACTATCTCCATAGTTTTGATGTTACCAGAATGGCATTATTGCATGTAGCCTTTTCAGACTGACTTTTTTCCGCTTAGTAAAGTGCATTTAGGTTTTCTCCAGGTTTTTCATAATGTGATAGCTCATTCTTTTTAGCACTAATATTCCATTGTCTGGATTTCCACCGTTTATTTACCCATTCACCTATTAAGGAACTTGTTGGTTGCTTTCAACTTTTTTCAACTATGAATAAAGTTGCTATAAACATCTGTGTGCAGGTTTTTGTGTGGATATAAGTTTTCAGCTCCTTTGGGTAAATACCAAGGGCACAACTGCATGATGATATAGTAAGAGAATGTTTAGTTTTCTAGAAACTGCCAAAGTGTCTTCCAAAGTGGCTGTACCATTTTGCTCTCCCACCAGCAGTAAATGAGAGTTCCTGTTGTTCTATATCCTTACCAGCATTTGATGTTGTCACTGCTTTGAATTTTAGCCATTCTAATAGGTATGTGGTGTCTCATTGTTGTTTTAATTTGCAATAGCCTAATAATATATGATGTTTAGTGTCTTTTCATACACTATTTGCCATCTGAATGTATTGGTGAGGTATCTGTTCATATCTTTAGCCCATTTTAAAATTGGGATGTTTGTTTTCTTATTGTTGAGTTTTAAGAATTCTTTGTATATTTTAGATACCAGTGCTTCACCAGATATGTATTTTGCAAAGATTTTCTTCCAGCCTGTGGCTTGTTTATGCCGTTAGTTTTTTACCATTAAATATGTTGCTTGCTCTCTGGTTGTGACAAATCATCATCAAGTTAAGAAGGCTTCTTTCTTTGTCTCTCTAGGAGCTTTTGTCAGGAATGGCTATTCAGGGAAGTCCTTGAAAATTATTTGGCTAAACAAATAGAATAACCTTTGTTTTTAGCAAGGCATCCTGTTTTATTCCAGATAATTAAAAACACATTCTTTATAGTGTTATATTTAAGACTGTAACTGAAATTTTAATTGCTATTCCTTCTAAATCATTTCCTCTTACTCCATGATTTCGTGTGCCTTTAATGTCCATGTTGGTTGCTTGTCCAGCATCTTAATCTCATCCGACTTGGTCTTTCTTGTCCCAGCTATCTGTTCTTCCACTTCTCTGTAACAATTTATTTCTGTGGCCAAATGTCCACCTCTGGAATTACAAATTTGTAAATTTTACTCTTTGAACACAATTTCTTTTTCAGTTCTTCCATTTGCTGAATTTATTTTCTCATTTCACTGAGGCCACCAGCCCCTGAAATCTCCATTGTCTCCCAATTTGTGACATTCTTCCTGGCATCACTTTATCCCATATGGACGCCATAATTGGTCACTTTCAATGAGTCATCGGTGTCCGCAGTTCTCCTGCATCTTTGTTCTTCTTTCCCACATGCCATGCAGATCTCCAGCTGTGGATTAACAATACTGCCCTTTTTCTGTGTTCCCGCTCTAGGGCCTGAAGAAATGATTTCATCATATTAATTTGTTCTTTTACTAATCCATGAGTTTTAGCCTCATCTGTGCTTATTATTCTCTTTAGTAGTTTTCTCACTTGTTTGGCATTGATTTCATTTCTCCTTACCAGAATGACAGTTCTTTCTAAATCTTTCCCCATTTTCCTTCGGTTCATGTCACCTTCCTCCGTTGCAGCTGATTCTACACTTCAGCAGAGTGACCTTTAAAAAAAGAGAAAACAACAAATCTATTATGTTATTTCCTGTACAATACTATTCATTATAAAGATGGAGGTTTTTTTTTTTTTTGAGATGGAGTCTCTCTCTGTTGTCCAGGCTAGATAGAGTACAGTGGTGTGATCTCGACTCACTGTAGCCTCTGCCTCCTGGGTTCAAGCGATTCTCCTGCCTCAGCCTCCTGAGTAGCTGGGATTACAGGTGCACACCACCATGCCTGGCTACTTTTTGTATTTTTAGCAGAGATGGGGTTTCACCATGTTGGTCAGGCTGGTCTCGAACTTCTGACCTTGTGATCTGCCTGCCTTGGCCTGCCAAAGTGCTAGGATTATAGGCATGAGCCACTGCACCTGGCTGGAGGTAAAATTCTTAAGTTTAACAGGATCTTTCTGGTTTTCCAGCCTCATCTCTCTCCTCTTAGTGCCTTAGCTTCACTGGCCGTTTTTCAGATTCTTCACATGCCAGGCTCATTCTTAGCACAGGGCTTTGTATATGCTCTTCTCTCTGCTAAACAGCTTTTTTTCTTGGTGTGTTTAACTTGTATTCATCTTAAGGACTTAGCTTATATGTTCCTTTCTCAAGAAAGTTTTCTCTGACCTTCCATTTGCCTAAAGGTAGATTAGATTCCCTCTGAAATAATTAATAGTAACGAAAGTAACAACAATAATAGCATCAACCTTTGAGTGTTTGAGTTGCATAGACTGCTCTTAGCACTTTACACATAGGAACTCTTTTGGTTTTCATAGCAACCCTATGAGTTGTTTAGGTGGGTAAATAAGTAGGACCTAGAATTATAGATGAGGAATGTTAAGTCACTTGTCCAAAGTCATACAGCCATTTGGTAGCAGAGTTGGAATTTGAACCCAGGCATACCCCAGTGTCCATGTTCTAAACTGCTGTGCTCTACTGTAGTGGTGAGTATAACTGTTTAATGTTTTTTATTAATGCCCACATTTGTTGGTAGGCTGTAAGCTCCTCGAGGTCAGAAATCATATCTGTCTGGTTAATTTCCATGGCCTAGGACAGAGCCTGGCATGGAGTAGGCTGTGACCGAGTACTTGTTCCTATTGAATGAATCACAGCTTGCCAGTCTACTAAACTGGGGAAATAGAGGGTTTCAGTGTGATCCTTTTCACTTTTCCTCCCCGCTCCTTCCAAATATTAAACTCCCTTGATCGAAAGAATAGATGCCTGTATTTATTTCAAATTCTAACCCCTCTACCTATTTGCCTTTTATATTCTAGGAGTAGTTTATGTACTTTGTAAGTAAGAAAAATTAGTGCAAATGTATATAAATAAAGGTATACGTCTTCCATGTTTTCCTCCTTTAACATTTTACACTTCCGAGAGGTATCAACTGCTAGTAGTTAAATCTTCTTCTGTACATGTACACATTTTGTGGACACTTAAAATACACAAAGGTAGTGTATGTAGTATTATCTAACTTTTTAAAAAAATCAATTATTATATTGAAGGATAGTTTCACAAGATGTCTCCATTGAGGGAAACAAGGTAAGGGGTACAGGAGATCTCTATTGTTTCTTACAACTGCATGTGACTACAATTATCTCTAAAGAAATGTTTAATTAAAAAGTAAACTCTAGAAATATTTTCATGTCAGCATATTGACCTGTTTCTTTTAAATGTTTATGTAAAATGTTATTATATAGATGTATATTACTTTATTTCACCTTTCCCCTATTGATAGACTTTTAAGTTATTTCCATTTTTTCATTTTCACCAATATTGCCGAAGGTGGACCATCCTTGCATTTGTAGGTGCAACCTTGGTTGGTGTATATTCACAGCTTCAGAGTTTTAGAAGTTTTAGAAGAGGAGAAAAGATCAAAAGATGGGCATATTTGAAATGTTGATAAGAGTTGGCCAGACTGTCCTCCAGACAAGTTTATACTTTCGCTAGCAGGTGGGATAGAAGTTCTGTGTGTTTACCGCCGCTGTCCTGATCTCATTCTGCCACTTCCTCTTGGGGACTTTTTTTTTTTTATTAATTAATCCTTTTCCATTTAGTATATCTACTTCCCTGTTGGTTCTCTTCTGTCTCCTCATCCTGTAGCACATCCTCCAAACTGATAGAGCTTTTCTTTGGTCACTGTCTTAGTTCTTTTGTGCTGCTTATAAGAGGATACCTGACAGTGGATAATTTATACATAATAGAATTTTATTTTCTCATAGTCCTGGAGGCTGGGAAGGCATTGGCAGGTTCATTGATGGGGATTTGGTCTCTGCTTCTTAGACGATGCCTTGAATGCTGTTTCCTCACATGGCAGAAGGCAGAAGGGCAAAAAGGGAGTAACTCCCTCCATCAACCCATTTATAAGGGCACCTAATCGCATTCATGAAGGGAGGAACCCTCATGACTTAATGATGTCTTAAAGGCCCGACTTCTTAATACCATCACATTGGCAACATCTGACTTTTAGAGGGGGAGACATTCAAACTGTGGCCCTAGCCAAGTCCTTTGTGTGCTTTTACTTATCTTTACAACCATCCTATGAGGTAGTGCCTGTTTCTCTGCCTACTTGTTAAGCAATTATATTCTCCTGGATTTTGTCCTTGGCTCCTCTTCCCAACCCACCTGCAGCCCCACCTTCTCTTCTCTTCCCTCGTCCAAACCAGAGAGACCAGAATTTGAATCTGGCTCCATTATTTTCTCCCTAAGAGACATGGAACGATTTAGTTCATCTTTCTATGTTTCTGTTTCTTTCTCTGTAAGTAAGAGTGGGGAAGACTAGAGCTACCTACCTCAGGATTGTGTGGATTAAATGAATAATGTATGTAAAACATTTAACATAGTGTCTCATGTACACTAAGTGCTTAATAAATGCTAGTAATAGGAATAGTAACAATAGTATAGTTACATTGTTATTATAAATCTGTATCTTTGGTACTCTTAGCTTAAGTTCGTACAAAAATATTGAGCTGCCTGTTAGAAATCTACATTTGGATGCCTCCCCAGATATCTTAAACTCAGTTTATCTAAAGTCAGAGTCTTTCTGTGGCTTCAGTGCTTAGTGACTGTGTCCCTGAATAAACTACTTATTTTCTTTTAGCCTCCATTTCTCCATTTATGAACGGGTGATAATCAACTTACTTTATCAGTATTAAATGAGATAATTCTTGTAAAAGTATTTAGCATAGTGCTAGTATATACTAATATCTTAATAAATATTAGTTGCTATTATTATTATTCCTGTTAAATGTTGATCCTCTTTTTGTCCTGTTCTGCCCAGAAAAAGAGCCTCAGGATAGCTTTGCCTGTCTGCCTGTCTTCCTTATTCTTCATATGCAACCAGTCAGCAGGTACTGTTACTTTTTATTTTCATTTTAAACATTTTAATTTTTATTTATTTTAAAATTATTTATAGAGATGGGATCTCACTATGTTGCCCAGGCTGGTCTTGAATTCCTGGGCTCAAGCGATCCTCCCACCTCTGCCAAAGTGCTGGAATTACAGGTGTAAACCAGTGCGCCTGGCCTATCAAGTACTGTTGATTGTGCTTCAGAAACGTGCTTGCATCCATCCTCTCCTTATCATTTCTTGACGCAATTATTGTGGTAATCTCCTAATTGCTCTCCTGGCCTCTTGACCATCTTGTACCTTTCATCCTGAGTTATCTTTATAGTAGGTAGATCTGCTCATATCACTCAGCAGTAAAGGCCTCAGATGGGTCTCTCTTACCTGAAATATAAAGCCTCCAAGGCCCACTATACCACAGTCACCTTTAGAACCTCCCCTCTTGTTCTGGGACCCATGTGTCCTACAGTATATGCAGACTACTGACTGTTCTGTGACTGCACCCTGTACTCTAAATCTCATACCTTTGTCCCTGACCTGCTGTTGCTGTACCTGCATTCTTTTTGCTTAGAATGTTGTCCCCTCAAGCACTCCCTGCTAATAAGCACTCAGCCTTCCACTCCAAGCATCTAGTCTGTCTGGTGAATTCCTGGTGATTCTTCAGTGGTCTGTCTCAAATGTATCTTCTTTTCTCTTTAGTCTTAACTGCCATCCAAGGCAACATTAATTAGTCCCTCATTATAAGATGCAATATAAGCTGGTGTGGGGTATATACCCACAATCCTAGCTGCTTGGGAGTTTGAAGCAGGAGGTTTGCTTGAGGCCAGCCTCGGCAGCATAGCAAGACCTCGTCTCTTTGAAAAAAAAGAAAGAAAACGCTGGGTGTGGTGGCTCACATCTGTAATCCCAGCTCTTTGGAAGGCCAAGTCAGGAGGATTGCTTGAGCTCAGGAGTTCGAGACCAGCCTGGGCAATATAGCAAGAACCCATCTCTACAAAAGCTAAAAAAAATTAGCCGGGCATGGTGGCACATGCCTGTGGTTTCAGCTACTCTGGATGCTGAGGGAGGAGGATCACTTGAGCTCAGGAGTTTGAGGCTGCAGTGAGCCATGATTGTGCTACTGCACTCCAGCCTGGGTGACAGAGTGAGACCCTGTCTCAGGGGGAGAAAAAAAAAAAGAGGCAAATATAGTGGTTAGTTAAAATCCCTGAGTTTGGAGCCAGATTGCCTTCGTTATTAAGGTAGTTGTATGTAACTGGGATGAAACTGTTTAACTTCTTTGTGCCTTAGTTTTCTCATTTATAACAAATGAGTAATATTAGTCTTGCTGTGAGGGTTAAGTGAATTAATGTAGGGAAAATGCATTGAAAGGGCTTGCATGTACTAAGTACTTCATAAATATAGCTATTATTATTATTCTCAAAGCATTTCTAGACCGGGCGCGGTGGCTCATGCCTGTAATCCCAGCACTTTGGGAGGCCGAGGCTGGCGGATCACAAGGTCAGGAGATCGAGACCATCCTGGCTAACACGGTGAAACCCCGTTTCTACTAAAAATACAAAAAATTAGCCGGGCGTGGTGGCAGGCACCTGTAGTCCCAGCTACTCGGGAGGCTGAGGCAGGTGAATGGTGTGAACCTGGAAAGTGGAGCTTGCAGTGACCCGAGATCATGCCACTGCACTCCAGCCTGGGCGACAGAGCAAGACTCCATCTCAAAAAAAAAAAAAAAAAAAAGCATTTATTACATACTTATCTATAATAGCATTTGCCACTTTACTTTTTTTTTTTTTCCTTCCAAGACAGAGTCTTGCTCTGTTGCCCAGTTGGAGTGCAGTAGCATGATCTAGGCTCACTGTGACCCCTGCCTTCTGGGTTCAAGCAATTCTCCTGCTTCGTCCTCCTCAGTAGCTGGGATTATAGGTGTGTGCCACTATGCCCAGCTAATTTTTGTATTTTTAGTAGAGACAGGGTTTTACCATATTAATCAGGCTGGTCTTGAACTCCTGACCTCATGATCCACCCACCTTGGCTTCCGAAAGTGCTGGCATTACAGGTGTGAGCCACTGCACCTGGCCTGCAGTTACTTTTTTGTGTGTATTTCCCAATAGACGTGGTTTCTTTGAAGGTGGGACTATTTTAATCATCTTTGTGTTGTCAGTATCTAGTACACAGTGGGCCCCAGTAAGCAATCAGTTGTGCTGTTTGTGTAGCCCAGAATCCTCCTGTGCCAGATCCTCCTGCATTGCAACAGTCAGCAGCATACATCTGGAAATTATTGCTTTCTGAAACTATGGTATTAGAGCCACAAAGCTGTTTGGGATTGGACCTCAGCAAGCTCTTCAACCAGAAATTTTCTATTAAAATGAAACTTCCTATCTGCAATAGGTAGACTGTAGCTGACAGCATGTAGTCATTGGAAGGAGGTTACTCCCAGAGCGTAAGAGAACTTCTGATTCATTTTTGCTTAAAGGGATACAATCCAAGGCCAGAAAGCCTACTACAAGACTTTTGTTTTGTTGGGGATAATAAAAAGAGCTGTTTCTGCCTTTTTCACTTTATTCTTATAAACCTGCTGAAGATTGAAATGTTAAAATGTGATTCGGAGAAGAGATTTCTTTATTGTAGACATGATAGAGAGCTCAGAATGAATGCCAGAGATAGACTCTTTATAGAGGATTTCAGGGTATTAAGCCCCTAAGCCCCTTATGGTCAGGTTTTACTGCCAACCCTTAACACCCCACCATGCCTGGGCTATTGCATTAGTAACTGGTCTTTCTACCTTTAGGTTCCCTGCAGTCTCTCCTACCTACTGCTGTGATATTAATATTTATAAAGCCCTACTTTGATTTATCTCATGCATTATAAAAAATCCTCGCAAAGTACCCCATTATATACAAGGAAAGTTCCAAGTTTTAGCTTGTCATTCTGGACTTGTATTGTGATTCTCCAGAGATAGATTTCTTTTGTTTTCTTTTTTTTTTTTTTGGGGGGGGGGTTTCACTCTTGTTGCCCAGGCTGGAGTGCAGTGGCGCGATCTCGGCAAACTGCAACCTCTGCCTCCCAGGTTCAAGGGATTCTCCTGCCTCAGCCTCCCGAGTAGCTGGGATTACAGGTGACTGCCACCACGCCCGGCTATAAATATATATATATATATATATATATATATATATATTTATATATATATAAACAAACATCTATAGATATAGAAGAGGTTTATTTTATATATATAATAGATATACAGATGGGTATAAAAGGAGGTTTATTATGGAAATTGGCTCATGTGATTCATGTGATCATGGAGGCTGAGAAATCGTGTGATAAGCCATGTGCAACCTGGAGAACCAGGAAAGCTGGTGGTGTAGTTTAGTTGAAGTCTGAGGTCCTGAGAACCAGGGGAGCCAAGGCTGAAGGCCTGGGAATTGGGAAGGGGTGGTGTGCTGGTGTAAGTCCTGGAGTCCGAAGACCCAAGGACTGGGAGCTTTGATGTCCAAGGGCAGGAGAAAATGGATATCCCAGCTCAAGAAGAAAGAGTGAATTTGCTCTTCCTCTGCCTTTTGCTGTCTCTGGGTGGAAAAGGGTAAACAGATTATGATGCCCACCCATATTGGTGAGTGTGGGGCTTCTTTATTTAGTTTACTGATTCAAATGCTAATCTCTTCCAGAAATACCCTCAGAGACCCACCTAGAAATGTTTTATCAGCTGTCTGGGCCATTCCTTAGCTCAGTCAACTTGATACATAAAATTAACCATCACGGACTCTTCTGCAGTCTGACCCTGGTTACCTTTTCTTCCTTATCTTCCACTGTATCCTAGAACGAGCTCTGTAGCTTGCCTGGGCTAGTTGTGATTCCTGTAATATGAATTGCATTTTACATTTGTATCTACCCAGAACATTTACTTGTTGAAATTTTGCCTCTCTTTTAAGAGCCATTTAAAAAAAAAAAAACTTTATTTAATTATTTATTTATTTTATTTATTTTTTTTGAGATGGAGTCTCACTCTTGTTGCCCAGGCTGGAGTGCAGTGGTGCGATCTGGGCTCACTGCAACCTCTGCCTCCCAGGTTCAAGTGATTCACCTGCCTCATGCTTCCCCAGTAACTGGGATTACAGGTGTGCGCCACCACGCCCGGCCAATTTTTGTATTTTTAGTAGAGATGGGGTTTCACCATGTTGGTCAGGGTGGTCTTGAACTCCCAGCCTCGTGATCCACACACCTTGGCGTCCCTAAGTGCTGGGATTACAGGTGTGAGCCACCACGCCTGGCCAGTCATGAAGTATTTTAAAGGACGTAGGTTCTGACACTCTTAAATTCAACAGGCCAAAGTTCCTGGCATTTTTTTCTTGGATATGTACCTCATAGACTTTTCTTAGTAAATATTGGGAGAAATAAGTTGGTTTAATAATGAATTATAGGGAAAGTTTTAATTGACCTTATGTCTGTAGAATTAAATGTATTTCATTAACTTTTTAAAGCTAAATAAATCGGGGTTTCACCTAAGTGTCAAAAATATGATTTTCACCAATGGCCTACTTATTTTTACCATATTTGCATAAATAGCCTTCTGGTTTTTCTCAAGTTAACCTGTATGTTTGTGATGTGAAAGTCCTAGTATGTATAGAAAAATAGTACCAAGATGAAGTATAGATCGTCATTCTGAACCATTGTTCCTTGGCAGACTGAACTGTGTTTAAAGTTTTAGAAATAAATCATACTTCCATGTCTGAATAAGACCTTAGTCTTATTTAAATAAATGTAGGAGAGATGGAGAGAAAGAATAAGATTTGCCTAAGAATGCTAATATTAAGATGAATGGCAGGTAGGACACACTGAGGCTATCTGTCAGACACTGTTCTCAGTGTTTTACATTCACCATCTTGCTTCATCCTCACAACAGACTTTATCGTTTGATTAGAAGAAAATCAGTATGATCTCGATGTTCTCGTTGAATAACATTTTTTCATAAACAATTTAATTTCATTTATATTGTTACTATTTTTTATATAAGTAAAGATGAGGTCTCACTATGTTGCCCAGGCTGGTCTCAAATTTCTGGGCTCAAGCAGTCCTCTTGCTTTGGCCTCCGCAGTGCTGGGATTACAGGCATGAGGCATCACATCTGACCCTGAATTATTTTAATGCAACAAGAATTTACTGAGTTCCAATAAATGAACCAAGCCTGTTACTTTAGAACCATGATCTCAAACTGGAGGACATATCTAAGAATATCTAGGGTTGGATTGTTTTAAGAGAATAAATTTCCAGGTTCTCAACATTTTATTGATACTCTTTTCCTGAAATTGACTTGTCTGAAGGCAACACTGGTATAATGCTAGTTCGCCTTCACTGCCTTCCCTTTAGCCGTGTGCCTTCTTATGATTAACAGAAGACAGCCATACTTTTCACCCGTCTTGAATCTCGCCATTGTACATTTCTATGAGGTATAAAATCCTCCAGGATTCTAACAAAGGGATAGTCAAAACACTAGTGTCACGTGTGAAACTTCCTTTTATCAAGATATATATCTTCCTGCATACATACATCTTTTTAAGAGATGCATCTCCAGAAAAGAAAATTACTTTTTATGTTTAGTTCTCTAAATTTGTAACATTTGCATTGTCTTCATCAATTGTGTTTTACTATAATAGTAACCATACCACAATCCAACATAAACAAACAATAATATACATGTTTTCATTAAGGAAAGTATGATAAAAATTATATTAAATACTGTGGAAGAAGCAGAATAGAAATACAGTTTCAGGGAGACAAATAAATGGCATAACATTTTATATAGGAAAAAAGATTCTGTTACAGTTTTAAAATGCAGGATGGGGGATATCAGATTGCCCTCGTGTTTAGATTTTATTGGAATTAGTGATACAGCAGGGTTTTTTGTTTGTTTGTTTTTAAGACAGGGTCTTGCTCTGTTGCCCAAGCTGGAGTGCAGTGGTGTGATTTTGGCTCACTGCAGCCTCTGCCTCCCAGGCTAAAGCAATCCTCCCACCTCAGCCTCCTGAGCAGCTGGAACTACAGGCGAGTGCTACCATGTGTGACTAATTTTTGTATTTTTTTGTAGCGATGGGGTTTTGCCATGTGGTTCAGGCTGGTCTTGAACTCCTTGGCTCAAGTGATCTACCTGCCTCCGCCTCCCAAAGTGCTAGGATTACGGGCATGAGCCACTTTGCCTGGCCAATATAGTAGGTTTAATAGCTTTAAAATTAGCAATATAATAGTGTTTTTAGATGTCATTTCTAAATAGGCATAGATTGATAGATAAATGAAAGTATAACCTTTGCAGTGGTTAAAACCTGTAATGAAAATTTTAGATGTCAACCTCAGAATATTCAAGGAGACACCTTTTTTCCCCCCCAGTACATTTGTTTTAGCAGGTATGTGAGCACAACTTTTGAATAGTGCTGTAAAGGATATAGAAATCAAGAAGAAATATTTTTTGCCCTCAAGATGCTTCTTAGTTAAATGGTGAAGCAGGGGCACAGATACATGATTTGGCTTAAATAGAGCCTTAATTGTGTCATGGCATTTTGCTGTTTGCTTAACATGGGCATTGTGCCTCAGTGTTGTGTCATGCTTGTTAAAATGACCCTTGAGTGGTAGTTCAGCTCATATGTGCTCTGTTACCACATAGGCTATTGTGCAGAACAGTGAGGAATTGTATATTGTGAAAGACAGATGGATAGGAACAGTGCCCACTGCACTTACCACCAGTGAATGGTAGGGCTTTCTCTCATTGTCTAGTTCATGTGGTCAGAAGAAACGTTAGACTGGAAGTCAGGACACCCTAATTCTCATCCCGAGTCTACCACAGAACGTGTGACCTTGGTTAAATCACTTAACACATTTGAACTCTAGTTTCCTCATATAAAAAAAAGTGTAAACTGGATGATTTTCTACCTGTGAAGTTTAGAGTTCATAGATTTTTACACAGTATATTCATTTTAGAAGGGATAGATGCAGCAAATTTTAAGAAACAGATGCCAAAATAATGGAGTAGATTACTTACTTACTATAATATGCGGAGAAGAGTAGCTTACTACTTATTATTTATCTAAGTGTGATTAAGACAGTCTGTTTTCTGGCCTGTTGTAAGTGTTGTGGGTCTCACCACTGCCCTTTTTATTTAAAAAGAGAGAGAATTTCCTCTACTTTTGAGAATTAGAACAAATTCTACACAGGATTAGTAAGCGAGAATACCAAGTTCAGCTTCATGCCAGTGCCTCTAGTGAAAACCGCATTTTTGCAGTGTTCTAGCAGAATATTAAAATGGCTTATGGATTACACACAGCTCAGGCTTTGGTCTTTATAGGTCAGAGGTGGAAACCAATGGAGCAATTACCGTTCAGTCTTGTGGGCGGGGCTTCTTAGGTTCCTTATGGAGCTAAAGTGAAACTCTGGAACAGTTCCACTAGAATGGCTTTCCTGGGAGCTTATGAGGCTTACATTCTGAAACTGATACTCTTGTAGTACAAGAATAACTACAAACTGATGTGGAATTAAGAGGCCAGAGAGGGGAGAGGCCACATGTAGCTCTCATTCTCACAAGTCCTTTGGCTGGCGAACAGAGATTTTTTCGCGTCACTAAGCAGATAACTTGGTTATATATTGACAGATCCTCTCTAAACAATTCTTAGAATAGAAGACTCTGATTCTGTTTTGTGCTTTGGAGGTGAAGGGGAAGAAGAGTATTGAAATACGTGAAATTAGCTTGTGGTGGTTTTAACATGTGCAAATATTATCTATCTGAGCAGTCTTCATCTCCTATATGTGTTCTTAAATATGGTCCCCATTGTTTGAAGCCAAGAAGGATAACTGAGGAAATTCTATGGCTGATTTGCAGATGTTATTACCAATTATTTATTAGCCTCAGTATTGGATAGTTTGACTGATTTGCCATGTTGGTTTTTAGAATTGGGGGTCTTACCCTGTTGCCCAGGCTGGAGTGCAGTGATGCATTCCTAGCTCACTGCAGCCTCGAACTTCTGTGCTCAAGTGATCCTCCTGCCTCACCTGTGAGTATCTGGGACAACAAACATATACCACCACTCCTGGCTAATTTCTTTTTTTACTTTTTATAAAGGCGGGGTCTCCCTATGTTGCCCAAAGGCTGATGATTTGCCTTTTTTAGGTAGAAAACCTGGACTGGGCCCTCAAGTTTTTAACATTTTTTTTTTTTCTTGGTGATACAAAATGTGGGGTGTAGAGGTCTGTTAAAGTGACCAGGCTTGGTGCTATTTGAAGCCGAAGAGGGAAATACTATTTCCTGGCAGGCTTTATTGTTTTTTTGTATCATTAAATCTCTAAGTCAGCAGTTTACTTTTTGTCTAGTGGTATGTCTTGGCTTGTCTAAATGAATCATAATTAAAATTTAGTCTCTGGGACTCAATCTTGTCTAAGCAGGAATTGTAGTTTAGAGATACTATACCTTGCTGTGCATAGAATAAGAGTAGTATAGGTCTGCTGTGATCACTGAGATGGGTTTTTATAAGTACTAAACTTTTTTAGAAGCATAGTTTCTTTATCACCTGTCCCCCAAAAAGTTCAGAAAGCGAAAATTAAAAAAGTAAGTAAAAATAATGGTATTGGAGTTATAATTTGGAAATTTGTTTCATTCACTTGCATTTTAATATTTATTATGTAAACATGAAATTATAAATTTGTTTCCTTTGAAAAGATTCAAGAAATAGAATAGTTTTAAAAGTAGTCTTTTACATTCCTTTGCTCATTGACAAAATCATCATCAGGAACATCGATTCAGGGAATGCGGCTTCCGATCCATCTCAAAACTAACATAACTAATACTTCCTATGGTCATTTGACACAAATTTTTATTGAGCCAGGACTATACTGGGGCAGTAGCCTTCAAGTCAGTTAAACATGAATTAAGAACTGGTGTGCCAGGTACTGCACTAAATGTTAATGGCATAAAGGTGAATAAAACATCATTTATACTGTGTTTTGTTTCACACAGGATTTGAGATGGCTGACAGAAAGTAACTAAAGTGAGATTGTAAAATATAACTGAAGTTCAGAACCAGGGAAAAGATGAATTAGATTTGGAGACCAAGATAGGGTGAAATAATTAATTAGACATGAAACCCTATGACTGAGCAGTTCAGTTTAATGTTGATTTTAGTAGTGATATGATACAGAAGCTAAGCTTTGTTATATTCACGCAATGTTGAGGCATGGTTAATTTATTTAGCAGGATTATAAAGAGTTCAGGCATTTTTTGGAAACTCCTATGAGTATGTCATCTAGAATTGGTTTTGTAGGCCGGGCGCGGTGGCTCAAGCCTGTAATCCCAGCACTTTGGGAGGCCGAGACGGGCGGATCACGAGGTCAGGATATCGAGACCATCCTGGCTAACACGGTGAAACCCCGTCTCTACTAAAAAATACAAAAACACTAGCCGGGCGAGGTGGCGGGCGCCTGTAGTCCCCGCTACTCGGGAGGCTGAGGCAGGAGAATGACGTGAACCCGGGAGGTGGAGCTTGCAGTGAGCTGAGATCCGGCCACTGCACTCCAGCCTGGGCGACAGAGCACCAGACTCCGTCTCAAAAAAAAAAAAAAAAATAGAATTGGTTTTGTAAAATGGTAGTGCTTGTACTGTTTAGTTACATGTGTCGAATATCAGATGGATTTCAGTATTTTAAAAAAATTTTACTTAAGCCTCATAAGCCTTATTGAATGGGGAGACTACAGTATGAGTATCCAGGCTGAAAACTGAACTTCCATCTTATTTTTATATGGTAATGGGTTTTTGTTTAGATAATATATATGTTTTAATGTTGAGATGGAAAAAGTAGAAGTGGATTGCAGTGTAGAAACTACTCTATTTCCTTTTTTTCTTCTATTTTTATTTCAGTCATTAAGCTTTCCCCATCTTCAGCCTGTTGAGTTGTTTCATGGCACTTTTGGAGGGACGGTGGGAATGCCCTTTGCTGAATCAAAAACTACTGTTTCTCCAACTTTACAGGTTAGAGAAGGTCATCAAGTCAATAATTTATAATTTTAATATGGAAGCTGTTTTGGGAACTCTTGTGGGCATATCTTGGTTTTAAAAGAAGAAAAAAATTTACTGATTTAAGGGGTATATAAACATAGCTTTCTGACAGTAGCTTTTGATTTTATTGGTTCAACAAATATCATTGTTGCACAATACATAATCTTCCACTGTGGCAGCTAATGAGATACAAAACTGCATAATTGCACCAGCAGTTATTTTCCTTATAGAATTTGGCGTCTACTAAGTAAACAACTTTTAAAATTTATCTTAATTGGTTTAGTTATGTGCCATCATTGAATGAGTCTTATATTTTCCTTCACGCTGTTGCACTCCACATTCTTAGTTGAACAGAGAAAGATATTATTTTAAGGGAGGGCTTGATCTTTTAGCATTTTAGCCAGTTGGCTTTTCTTAATTGGGATGATTACTCATATTTAGATGAAATCTAGCTCAGAAACCATAGCAAAATGCTTACTGAAAACATTCAGGTAGTCAGTGTGGAGGAAAGACTTCTGGAAAATAAAATGTCTCAAGGTTGTTTTGAAGTTCATCCTCGTTGTTATTTATCCTTATGTGTGTGAAGTATACGAGGATTCCCGGTTGTACTGATATTTTGGCGAAGGCCTGTTCTGTGTCTCAAACGCTTCTAATGCAGATACTGACTTAAAAACCGGACACATGTAGATGTGCAGCAAGACAACACTCTGGCCTTTAACCATTGTGTCTCCGTTCTTACCTATGAATTGTGTTTACTAGTGTATTTCACATTTCAGCCAATAGAATCTAAAGAATTCAAATGAGAACATATAGGACCTGTCTGCCAATAGGTTTTAACTTCCGGAGACTGGAAGTAACTGTTGAGAGCACTGGGGGTTTAGTGAGAAAGAGTGCTTTGGCAGAATGGACAGTGTCTACTGTAGGCTAAAAATGGGGGAACTATAGCATATTATGTACCTTCTGTAATTCTCGAAGTCAGTTATTAACAGTTGAACATGCTCTCTGGTCATAATGGCAGTCCCCAGGCTCCAGATAATAATTTGAGCAGGGAGCTGGGAGAAATAAGGAAGACATGAGTACATAGGACAAAAGTGGGCCAGTAAAGGGAAAATTGCATATGAATGGAAGAATAGAGAATGGAAAACGGTAAACTGGAGAGAAAAAGATGAAAAAGATATGAAAAAAAGAATAGGGATAAACGGACCCTACCTGTTTCCTTTTCTGATTAGTAAAGGAAAATACTTCGTGAAATCCTTAAGGCATCTTTGGACAAGGAAATCAGAAGTTAATTCAAATTGTATTGTCAGAGTTTAGTCTTAAAAGTTGTATTGCCAGGTAGAAAACAAAGCATGATAATCGCTATAGAACTCCTTTAGTTGGTGTACTAAAAGGAGGCAGGTAACTGTGAGGTGATGGATACGTTAATTTGCTTGACTATAGTAACCATTTCACTATGTATGAGTATATCAAAACACTGTGTTGTGTACCTTAAATATATACAATGAGAAAAGAAAATATGATGATGGAATTTATATTTGTACTCTTTATTTGGATCTTTAAGTTTCTGGATAATCTGGTCCCTAATCATATCTACATTCCCAGGTTTACTCATCACCAGTCTTCCATGATAAGTCTTCACTTGAGCTCCATTTCTTTACTATTCCACGATTATATTCTGTATGTGGAATGTTCTTCTCTACTTTTCGTATTATGGTCTAGCTCAAGTGCACCTTTTCCATGAGACCTTCCCTGATACCTTTAGCTAGAAGTCATCTCTTCCTTGGCACATCTGTAGCATTTATGAACTAATATCTATAATGTTATTTCAGATTTATTTGTGGTTATTTATGCACATGTCTTAGATTTTGAGCTTCAGAAGAGAGAGAATAGCATACCATATCACCCAGAAGCTTGTAGCTTAACTATTGCCTAGTAACATTATTAACAGAGTAATAATATCAGGTAACATTTATTGTTTACTATAATAAATGGCGAGCACAGTTCTAAGTGCTTTAGATAATTAATATAGTAGGAAGTAGGGTAACTTACTCAGTCACATACCCAGTTAGTGATGGAGCCAGGATTTGAACCTAAGCATTCTTCTGCTCTGTATCACTACACAGTACTGCTTGCTATAGTAGGTGCTCAGTGAGATTTGAATGAATGAATGAATGAATGAATGAGCAGACAAGGCTTTGAAAAAGAGGGCCCATCTTCTGTGGCTCAAGCTCATAAAGCACTTTCTTTTCCCCTTTTCAAAGCTGACATTTATCATTTATCTAGCCATGTGATGTTTTCAGTGACTAAGAACAATTAGCAAGAGTTCAGGTGGGTTGTGGGAGTGGTAGAGATGAGTGTGTGGGGAAATGTGTTTAGTCACTGTGTTTATTTTATGTATACACTAGAACCTGCTGCTATCCTTGTTGAAGAAATATTGGTGAGTCCAGGCTTTGGAGTCAGGAAAACCTGGATGGGAGTTTCAGCTTCTTCATTTAAATGAACAGTTCTAAACCGTAGTTTTCTTCTTTGTGAAATAATAGCAACTACTTCTTTAGTGTCTGTGTGAGGAGTAAATCAGATGATCATGTAAAGCACTTAGCTATAGTACCTACTACATATTAAGTGCCCAACAAATGTTACTTATAGGTTTTACTTACTATAAAATTAACTCCTTATCTCTTTAAGAAAAAAAATGTGTCCTTTGAATGTGGACCTTTAGATTTTAGTCAGCTAAAGCATTAAGTCTGTTTTCTTCCCCTCCCTCAACTCCACAGTAACATGTCTGTTTATGATACACAGTGAGAACTGTAGTGTACATTGCACCATTTGTACACTGCAAGCATCATACATTAGTAACGAGTCTGTCATGAGCTGAGTTAATCGTAGGGTTTGTTCTGAACATTTTCTTGCCAGGCCTGGCGGCTTACACCTGTAATCCCACCCAGCACTTTGGGAGGCTGAAGCGGGAGGATCACTGAAGTGAGTTCAAGACCAGGGCAACATAGCGAGACCACACCTCTACAAACAAACACAATTAAAAAAATACATTTTTTCACTGTTGAGCTTTATTTTCGGTGTTTGTAATATGAAGACGATAGGTATCTTCTAATTTATCAAATAAGATTTATTAATTATGCTTTTTCTTTTAAATGACAGCCTTGAGTCAAATTTTTCTGTCCTTGTGCTAAGAATTACAGTAGTCTCAGTGTAGAGCTGAGGTGATTCTGATCTAGAGATGCTCCATGAATATGGGATATTTCTTTTTCTTTCTTTTCTTTCTTTTTTTTTTTTTTGAGACAGAGTCTCACTCTGTCACCCAGACTGGAGTGCAGTGGCACGATCTCATCTCAGCTCACTGCAGCCTCCGCCTACCAGGTTCAAACAATTCTCCTGCCTCAACCTCATGAGTAGTTAGGATTACAGGCAGACACCACCATGCCTGACTAATTTTTGTATTTTTAGTAGAGATGGGGTTTCACCATTTTGGCCAGGATGGTCTTGATCTCCTGAGTTCAGATGATCCGCCCGCCTTGGCCTCCCAAAGTGCTGAGATTACAGGCCTGAGCCACCGCGCCCGGCCAAATGTGGGACATTTCGAAGAATCTTAGCTTTGATGCATCTTTGAGGAAGAAATGTGTAATTATTAACAAAGGTAAGAGTAGAGGAGAGTCATTGCAAATAAAGAATCTTGTAGCAGCCGGGTGCGGTGGCTCACGCCTGTAATCCCAGCTCTTTGGGAGGCCGAGGTGGATCTCCTGAGGTCAGGAATTCGAGACCAGCCTGGCCAACATAGTGAAACCTCGTCTCTACTGAAAATAGAAAAATTAGCTAGGTGTAGTGGCAGGTGCCTGTAATCCCAGCTACTCATGAGGCAGAGGCAGGAGAATTGCTTGAACCCAGGAGGCAGAGGTTGTGGTAAGCCTGTGGTAAGCCGAGATTGCACCACTATACTCCAGCCTGGGAGACAGAGCAAGACTCTGTCTCCAAAAAAAAAAGGTATCTTGTAGCAATGTATTCTAGGCCAGAGCCACAGTTTGTGTTGATTTGGCTAGACATTATTAAAGTTGGTATTCTGTGAAATTTTCTTTGAGTGGTTCTTTGTTTGCTTGAGCGGGTTCAGATGAGGCTGAGAAAACAGGAAGATTGTGCTTGGAAGAGGGGGAGAAGGCTGTCTTTAGGCCAAGGCAGGTCAGTCATTCTATAGGAGACTTTCTATACGGGATGTTTCTGCTTTTAAAAATATGGTCTGATATGCAAATTCACTGGTGTAAATGATTCTGGCAAAGGTTTCTACTTTCTTGATTCAGGAATAAGACAAAAGAGTGTTCCACCACAGAGTATACAACAAAAAAGAGACTGTATAAAACTTTTCAGAACTATACAGTGGTATGACTTTATGATTTCTTGATGAATTCAGCGTTTGAAAATGGAAGAAATGTGAAAACAGAGGAAAGGTGCTTAGCATAGGAATGAACTTGTTTCTTGGCAAGGAAACCAGTGTCGGGAGTTTGAATCACTTGGCTTTGTGGTGGTTCTGTTGGTTTTTGTGTGTGTGTTTTTCTTCTTCTGCTTGATTATCATCTCTTTTTTTCTGCGTTGAAAACTGTTTCTTTATCTAGGGCAATCACACCACTTACACAGGAGGCAAATTCAAAGCTAGTTGCCTTATGCTGTTAAAAGCTGTCAGATTCACATCCTTTGCCATATCCTTCTTCAAGAATCAGGACAATGAAGACAGGAGTCTGAACATGGGGCCAGAGTGATCTACGCCATCCTCAGTACCAGCACCTATTTCTGACAGCTTAAGTTGCTTCTCAGCCTTAGTGAAACTTTCTCAGCTATTCTGGCTCTTGATGATCATTCCCTCCTTTGAACTGAAATAGCCTAATTGTCTCTGAGTCATGTGGCAATTAGTCTTGTTTTGCTTTCTGATGTCTCTTGCAATTGACTTTTATTGTTAATGTATGCTGCTTGAAGGCAAGGGCTGTTGTGAATTTATTATATTGGTATATATTTTACAGAGACCCTTGATTTTTCCCTGGATTTACCTTGGAAAGTTTTCCTGCCTCTTCAATGGTGAGAGGATCCTTTAGAAGATTTTCTAACTCTCAGAATCTTTTAGATTTTTCATGTCATGCTGTGTTTGCTATGGCCTTGAAAAAGCAGTTTTTCCTCCTTTGCAACAGACACAACCAAGGTTCTGGATGAAGACCAGGCATCACAATCTTCCTAGAGGAATACTTAAACCTTGAGTAGTTTTTTATGGGGCACAAAACCCCCAGTGTTCTTAGGCTTAATTTCCACGATCAAATATTTTAAAGGTAGAAACAAATGATGTATAGTAGTTAGCGATACGGGCAGGCAAACAAGCAAAATGTTAAGATGACTAATTAATACTGTATCAGACACATTTAAATTTTGTTGTACCCACTCTTACATTAAAAATGAATTGATTCATATGGTATTGGTTTTCCTTTAAGGGATTTATTTCTTAATGAATTAGGGGTTTCACATTGGAAAAGAATCTGCGTATTTTTATATGCTATCCCAGCTTTCATCTGAGTTATTTTATGTTTTTCATTGCCCCATTGGAAACCCTATTTTGCCAAAGAGTCATTTAATATATTTTTCACACTGGCTTTGATTTGGTGACATGTAACAGTTCTGGAAGAATTAATGATATGTTAACACAAGTTGACTGTGATAGAAAAATTATAGTAAATGTGCATATTTTCCTTTGGGGAGAAAAGTCTAAAATTCTACTTTATAGAAGCTATTCTCAGCTCTAAAAGAGCATATATGTAGCTGTTCCATTTCTTTTCTTCTAACAGTTTTAGGGGAAAATACAAATACAAACCTTAAGTTATTTCCTAAAATATTTCCCATGACGATTACTACGTTGGATTTTAAGGCTTCTTTCTTCAGGAGTCCTGACTCTTCTATAAGCACAGTCAGAATGCTGACTCTCCTTTAGGTAGTCAGAATGGGTCTTCCAAACCTTTGTATGAGCCCATTAGCTGCCTCAGCTTTTCCTCAACTTTCAGGAAAACACAGGTTACATATTCTTTACATTACTGTGAGAAACCACCTACGTTATTATTTTTTTAAACTTTATTTTTGGCTGGGCATGTTGGCTCACACCTGCAATCCCAACACTTTGGGAGGCTGAGATGAAAGGATTGCTTGAAGCTAGGAGTTTCAGGACAAGCCTGGGTGACAAAGTAAGACTTTGACTATAAAAAAAAAAAATTAAAAAAATTAGCTGGGCATGGTGGCATGCACCTGTAGTCCCAGCGACTCTGGAGGCTAAGGTGGGAGGATCACTTGAGCCTAGGAGCTCAAGGTTACAGTGAGCTATGATCACATCACTGCATTCCAGCCTGGGTGACAATAACCCTATAATGTAGGTAGTTACTTTTATCTCCATTTTACAAATGAAAAGAACTGAGAGACATTAAGTTAAAATAACCAATCCAAAAATCACAGATGGGGGATAGCTTTAAAATGGAATAGCAGGAAATTTTAATTTGCAAATAGAATCATTAATGTTTAATAGACTCTTTAATAGAATTAATGAATTGACAGAATCATTAATTCATACTTAGTTTGGAGTGATTGTTGAATAAGTTTCTCAGCTAATTTAGGTCTTCATTATATATTAGAACATATTATCTGCATCATTAAAAAATTCCTCATTTCCTCATTGCCTGTCTCTGCTTTTTATTCACTCAAAGTTTTAAAGTAGATAAACAGATTTTGTTTATTTATACTGCTTCTTTTATTAATATTTATGATAAGATATTTTATACTGCTTATAAATGGACATTAATGATATATATCCTGTTGTTTGGCAAAAACATTTTGGATTATAGCCCAAAACTGGAAATAACCAAGAGATAAATAAATGGTGATATATTCATACAATAAAATATTACTCAGATAAAAAAGTTCAATTCAAAACTTTAAGTTTAAATTTTATCATTGACATTATTTGCAGTTGTGAAGCATGGTAATATTACAACCTTATGTTGCAAAGTTATTAAAAATATTAGCAAGGTACACTAATTGCTGTAGCCATGTTAACTGTTAAGCTAAAGGAATTTCTTGTTAACCAAAAGCAAAAAAAAGTTTGTTTTTTTTGGGTCTTGATTGACTATTTATAATAGAACTTGCCTTTGGATAGCCAACAGATTTCACAAATGAAAAAGGAGATTCTGGAACTTACTGTGTAATTACAGGTAACTCTGTAAAGTTTGAAATGTAAAGACCATGCCTTAACACAATTGATAATTGGAATCATGCTGGCATCTTCTTAACATTTCTTGCTTGTCTGTGGAGCATGGCATGATTACTTATACATTACTACATTTAGGAAACTGCCTTTATAAGACCCACTTTTTCTGAAGTTTTCCCTGTTACTCTTTTCTTCCGACCGTACGATCTCATTGTATTTTGGCCACCTTACTTGAGGGCATGCTAAAAAGTGATCTAAATACTTAATTTCTCCCTTGCAGTTAGTTGTGCATGGTGTTTTACAAATAAACCTTTTATTTACTTGCATGTCACTGAGAAAATTTGACATCTTTAGCATTCATGATACGTGGCAGGGATTATAAATCTATTTTATAAAACTTAACTTCATGAAACAGACGAAGAACGTGGGATATTTTTTTCTTGACATAAAAGGTGGCCTCCAGTGACAAATGGCTATTATGTTATTTATTTATGTGAGATTCCTTCATTTCATGTACTGTTACCAGTGTGTTTGATAATGATTGAAGAACTAGTTGCTGTTGGTTTCTAATACTAATTAATAATTTGCCTTAAGCCTGATCAATCTTCTTATATCCATTATCAGATTTTTTCCTTAAATCTGAAAATTTTTTCTGTATTTTTATAGAGTTCATTGAGGATAATAATTTTATCCTGTCACAAACATGTAAGTTATTGAAGAATATTGGAATTTTATGATAGTGCTATCATAAATATAAAAGGTAGGGCAAGAGGGATCCAAACAGAGCTCACTTGTATTGTCACTGACAGGCAGTCGCACTGTGCTGATAGAATGTGGCCTGACACTTGATGGAGTGCAACAAATGTAAACTTGGGCAATTTGAGCAGATTATATACAGTCCCGAGTTTAAAGAAGAGAACAAACACCAGTGCACAGCTATAGTATTCCTAATATAGGATGCATTTTAAGAATTTCAAATTCTACAAATGGAGAGAGATGGCAGGAGAAGCCTTATTTTGAGTCCTGCACTAAGACAAGTTAACCTTATAGGTGGAATTACCTGGACCTTTTTGTAAGGACAAAATATTTAATCATTAAAAGGCCCTCTGTAGGGTTTGAAATATATATATTTTATATATGAATGCTTTTATTCATATTTATGATATGATATTTTATACTGCTGATAAATGGACATTAATGATACATATCCTATTGTTTGAAAAAAGCATTTTGGGATTATAGCCCAAAACTGGAAATAACCAAGAGATAAATAAATGGTGGTGTATTCATATAATAAAATACTATTCAGATGAAAAAGATGAACTTAATTTTATAAACATTATGGACAACATAGTGAGACCCTATCTCTTAAAAAAGAAAAGAAAAGAAAAGCTAGGCATGGTGATGCATGCCTATAGTTCCAGCTACTCGGGAGGCTGAAGTAGGAGGATTGCTTGAGCCCAGGAGTTTGAGGTTACAGTGAGCTATGATCATGCCACTGGACTCTAGCTAGGAGCCTGGGCAACAAGGCAAGACAAAAACAAAAAAACAAAAATCAGCTGCATTTTTATATATTAGCAGTGAACACATAGAAATACATGCAATACCATTTATAACAGTTCAATCAAAAGAAATACTTGAGCATATATCTAACAAAACATGTATAGGACTTGTATACTGAAAACTGCGAAATACTGATGAAAGAAATCAAAGACCAAAATAGTGAGAGATACTGGGTTCATTGATTGGAAGACTCAACATAGTAAAGATGTCAGTTCCCCTCAGATTAATCCACAAGTTTAATGTAATTTTTATCAAAAGGCCAGGAGAATTTTTTGTAGATATAGGCAAGATTATTATCAATTGTATGTGGAAATACAAGGAAACTAGAATAGCTAAACTGAATTAAAAAATTGGAGGAATCACTCTACCTGATTTCAAGACTTATTGTGTAGCTCCAGTAATCAAGATTGTGTAATATTGGTGGAAGGATAGACCAAAGGTCAATGAAGCAGAAAAGAAAAGCAGGAATAACAGAATGGAGACCTATACAGATATCCTCAGTAAATTTTTAAATTGGGGTATAACTTACGTACCGTAAAATTCAGTGGTTTTTGTAATATTCCCAAAGTTGTATAACATTCACCATCATCTAATTCCGGAACATGATCATCACTTAAAAAATAAATGGTAGCCTGGCACCACGTCCGTAATCCCAGCACTTTGGGAAGCCCAGGCGGGTGGATCACATGAGGTCAGGCATTCGAAACCAACCTGAGCAACATTGTGAAACCCCATCTCTACTAAATAATACAAAAAAAAATAGCCAGGTGTGTTGGTGCATGCCAGTAATCCCAGCTACTTGGGAGGCTGAGGCAGGAGAATCGCTGGAATCTGGGAGGCGGAGGTTGCAGTGAGCCAAGATCACACCATTGCACTCCAGCCTGGGCAAAAGAGCAAAACTCTGTCAAGAAAAGAAAAGAAGAGGAGAGGGGAGGAGAGGGGAGGGGAGGGGAGGGAAGGGAAAAGGGAAAAGAAAAGAAAAGTTGTATTCATTAGCCATTGCCCAACTGATTTTTGATAAAGATGCAGAAGCAATTCAGTGTAGGAAAGGTAGCCTTTTAAATAAATGGTGCTGGAGCAACTGGACAGCTGTAAGACAAAAAAAAAAAAAGGGAAAAAAAGAAAAAAATCTGACCTAAACTTCACACCTTATATAAAAATTAACTGAAAGTGGATCGTGGACTTAAATGTGAAACATAAAACTAAAAAAAAATTTAGAAAATAACAGGAGAAAATCTTTAGGATATAGAGGGAGGCAAAGAGTTCAAAAGTATGATCTAGAAAAGGAAAAATTGGTAAGTTGGACTTCATAAAAACTAAAACGTTTTGGTCTGCTAAAGACCATGTTAAAAGGCTGAAAAGGCAAACTACAGACTGGGAGAATATATTGTTGAACCACATATAAAAGACTACTATCTAGAATATATAAATAACTCCACACTCAATATTAAAAAACCGCAAATAATCCAATCAGAAAATGGCAACCGATGTGAAGGAACATTTCACTGAAGAGGATATACAGATGGCATGTAACCCCATGAAGAGATGTTCAACATCATTAGCCATTAGGGAACTGCAAGTTAAAACCACAGTGAGAGATCTCAAAATAATTTAATTTTTAAAAAGGCTGGGTACGCAGGCACACACCTGTAATCCTAGTACTTTGCGAGGTTGAGGTGGGAGGATCACCTGAGCCTGGAAAGTCGAGGCTGCAGTGAGCCGTGGTCCTGCCACTGCACACCAGCCTGGGCAACGGGAGTGAGACTCTGTCTTAAAAAAATTCTTTTTAAAGGAAAAAATAATATTAAATTTAGTAAGTGCCGGAAAAAAGGCTAAAACAGAAAAAAACCACATGTGATCTCAATGCCTATATATAACTTCCACTAACATTTTGTTGTATTTTATACATTTTTTTGCTCTGCGCATTTTTATATTATGTAGTTAACTGAATATGCAGTTGTGTCTTGCTTTTTTCAAAATACTCAATATCATGAGTATTTTTATCACTTATATTTTTATCACTTATAATTTATCCATGAATATACATTTTAAGTGGCTCATAATCTTTGTTGTATGGATGTACAGTAATTTATTTAACCATTCCTTTTGTATGTTTAAAGTACTTCCATTTTGTTGCTATTATACATAATGCTGTGAGAAACATTTTTGTACGTAAACCTCTGTCAGGAATTCTGATTCCTTCCTTACAATATACATTCTTAGATGTAGAATTACTGGGTCACAGCGTGGGCATCTTAGAGACCTTTGTTAACTATACATTGCCAAAATACTTTGCAGAAATATTGTTTCAATTTATGCCCCTTTGATGTTATTGCGTTTCTGTTTTCTCTAGGAAAATAAATGTTCATGTTACTCACCTCCACTCAAGGCTTCCAAACACTTTTTCTTGGCTCTCCTCCTACAACCTGTTCTCAGCTTTCTGACATTGTTTCTCTTTACTCCTTAAATATCTGGGTTTCCTTAGGTTCTGTGCTGTCCCTCTTCTATGTGTTCTTCTTTGAGCTAATCAGAACCAGCCGCTTGTCTTCAACTACAGTTTACATCATAATGACTCCTAAATCCCCTATCTCTTCTGAGTTTTGGGAATCAGTTCTAACACCATATTAGATATCTTTACCTTGTGCCACATAGCCATCACAAATGTAACTCCCTTATCCAAAACTGAACTCATTATCCAACCATACCAACTTCTTCATCTCTACTGATGGCAGTATGACCCACCCAGTGGTAGAAGCCAGAAATCTGGGAGTTAGCCTAGTTTTCTCCTTGAATTTTGTGTACCACTTGTCAATCACTACATTTTAAGATCCTGCTTCCAAAATAGCTCTCTAATTTGTTACCTCCCCTTTTCACTGCCTTAATTTAGGCCCTCATATTTTTTGTACTACTGTATTGGTGTCTCAACTGATACGCCCGTTTCTGACCTAGTTCCATCTCTCAGTTTCATCCTTCATGTTCAAACCAGTTTGTCTTTTTATTTTTTATTTTATTTTTGAGACAGGGTCTGACTCTGTTGCTCAGGCTGGAGTGCAATGGTGCAATCTTGGCTCACTGCAGCCTCTGCCTCCTGGGCTCAATTCATCCTTCCACCTCAGCCTCCCAAGTAGCTGGGACTATAGGTGCATGCCACCATGCCCAGCTAATTTTTTGTAGATCTAGGGTTTCGCCATGTTACCCAGGCTAGTCTCAAACTCCTGGGCTCAAGTGATCCACCTGCATCGGCCTTCCAAAGTGCTGGGATAGGCTGGGTGCAGTGGGTCACACCTGTAATCCCAGCACTTTGGGATACTGAGGTGGGCAGATCACTTGAGGTCAAGAGTTCGAGACCAGCCTGGCCAGCATGGGGAAACCTTGACTCCACTAAAAATACAAAAATTACCTGGGCGTGGTGGCGGGTGCCTATCATTTCAGCTACTTAGGAGGCTGAGGTGGGAGAATCACTTGAACCCAGGAGGCGGAGGTTGCAGAGAGCCCAGATCACACCACTGCACTCCAAACAGCCTTGGTGACAAAGCGAGACTCCATCTCAAAAACAAAACAAAATACACAAAATGCTGGGATTACAGGCGTGAGCCACGATGCCCAGCCCAGTTTGTCATTTTAATGCATGCATTTCAGCATGTTTCTCACCTTCACTGTCTTCGGTCTCCTGTAAAATAAAGCCTATTCTCCGTAGCATGGCACTCATGAGCCTGGTCTTGATTTACTTCCTCGAGGCTACTTTCTTGCTTTATCCCTGGCCATTTCTGATCTGGCTCCCAGTCGTGCTGAGCTAGTTTCCTCAATATATTAGAATTGTTTTTCTGTCCTTTATGCGTTTGCTCATGTTTTTTCTCCCTAACATTTTTCTTCCTTCTTCTATCCAGTTGCCAGATTTCTTTCACACTCTAAGATTCAGGTAACACTATAACCTGCTGTGGAAAGGAAGCCCTCTGTAGGAAGAGTTAAGGGCTTCCTCGTCTGTGTTCCCATTGTGCCATGTACCTCCTTCTTTTCACCACCTCCTACATTGGTGTACTTTTGTTGTTGTTGTTAAGCTGTCCCTATGATGCTAGATTGTAATACTTGCTTTCTACCGCCTAGAGCAGGAACTGTGTACTCCAGTTGTTTCCTGAGGGCTTGAGAATAGCATCTGGCATGTAGTAGGTGTTTAATAAATATTTCCTGAGTAGATGAAGGTATGAGTGAATGAATGAAGGGTTTCATGCTGAAAAATGAAAAAAGGGTTTAACTTTAAGAAAAAAGTCATAGATTTTGGAGTCATAGGAATTGAGTTTGAGTCCCACCATCATTTCTTAGTGTTCATATAATTTTAGGCAAGTTGTTTTCCTCCTCTGAGCTTTAGCTCATTTGCAAAAGGGAGGTGGTGGTAGTAGTAGTAATAGTATTAATAGTAGTAGTAGTAATAAAAGTGCTTTTAAAATAAATATACTGCAAATTGTAGTTAATACTGTTACCAGTAATAAAAAGCATCTTTTATATGTAAGCTGCACATGCATAATTCATTGTCCTGAATGAAGTAAGAGAATTACTTAAAACTTTGGGTAGACGTACTCATCAATTACAAGATCAGTGTACTTGGTTTTGCTATAATTTGGTTGCCATTGTTGACCTATTGCTTTGTTGTCTCATTGTCTCATCACTTGCTCAGATGCTGAAGATGGGTCAGGGTGAGTCAGTTTTAGAAAACAGCCTTCCCTGGGCCGGGCGCAGTGGCTCACATCTGTAATCCTAGCACTTTGGGAGGCTAAGGCAGGTGGATCACCTCAGGTCAGGAGTTCAAGACCAGCCTGGCCAACGTGGTGAAACCCTGTCTCTACTAAAAAAAAAATACAAAAATTAGCCGGGCGTGGTGGCGGGCGCCTGTAATCCCAGCTACTTGGGAGGCTGAGACAGGAGAATTGCTTGAACCTGGGAGGTGAAGGTGGCAGTGAGCCGAGATTGCGCCGTTGCACTCCAGCCTGGGCGACAAGAGCGAAATTCCATCTCAAACAAACATTAAAAAAAAAGAGAGAAAGAAAAAAAAAAAAGAAAACAGCCTTCCCTGAAAGTTGTTCGTAATGCTTATGGTCTAGGATGTGAAATTTACAGGATGATGAAACATGCAGATATTAATAGTGTTCCATATTATTTTTGAATGTGGTTTGACTTTTCTAACTATCAGCAGTGACAAACTTGTGTACTACCAGTCAACCCTGTTTTCCATGTTTTCTCTACAGAGATGTATGGTTAGAGAAGAGATGACTAATGTGTTTTCAAGAAATGCTACTATAACCTTTAAGTCTGATGGGTAGATTGAGCATTTAAAGCTGTTGCTTTTTCATCGCATCTGGATGACTGTATGTTCCTACCAAATGAATCACTTTATGAATACACATGAGCTTATAAACACAACTTTTTAGAAAAAATTCTTGTATTCTGAAACAAAATTACGTTGGTAGTATTTTCCAAGTTTTCCGTGAGAAGAAGCTTTCCATTAGCCCTAGTAATTCCTTGAACAATATGTTTTTTCCCCCTTACTTGTATTACATTTAATGACATCTCTGGCTTTATTTTCTCCATTCTTTTTTCCATGGAGTTTCTTAACTTCACTGTTTTTGCCTTGCCTTTTAGACGGGTGAAACAATGATGAGTCATTTTAGATTGATGAAAGGGACAGCTTAGCAGCTGGAGAGCTAGTAGACACTAGAGCACTGAATTGCCAGCACCAGCCTTCTCTTCATTGTCCATGTAAGGCTTGTGGCAGAGGTGTGCCCATTCAGTCATTTATTAATATGTAATTTGTAAGTTAGCTGACTTCATCGAATCGTATTTACATTTGACCTGGAGGTTCAACCATGTTTTGCTTTGGCACATTTTTAATTGTTAAAAATCATAGTTGGGTTCTGATAAATAAGTATAGGCTGAAGTTCTTATTTAGCCACATTGTGGGCTTTTTTTTTTTTTTCTTCAGCATATCAACAGCACACAGCAGCTCTGAACGGTCAAATTTGTTTCATTAGTGCCTTAACAACCATTCATGATGTATCACATTGTAGAATGCAAGTATTGTCACGTGCTACTTAGCAATGGGGATACATTCTGAGAAATGCATCATTAGGTGATTGTCTCCTTGTGGGAACATCATAGAGTGTACTTACACAAACCTAGATGGTGTAGCCTACTACCCACCTAGGCTATATGGTATGGCCTGTTGCTCCTAGGCTACAAACCTGTACAGCATTTTCCTAACTGAATACTGTAGGCAGTTGTAACACAACGGTAAAGTATTTGTGTATCTAAACACAGCTAAACAGGAAAGGTGCAGTATAAATACGGCATTATCATCTTACAGGACCTCTTTTGGTATATGGTATATGACTGTATATCCGTTATCTACATTTCCCCCTTTTGGCTTGGATAGACCATCAGTTCCTCAGGTTTACGTTTATTTTATGTAATCTTAAAGATTTTGTTTTATGTATGGCACCATTTTTTTTCAATACAAATGGTTAGTATAAAACCCAAATTTGAGAAGTTGGGAAAAAACCTTAGCGAGGTAGTCAGGGGATTTGAGTTCCAGATCTGACTGTGCACTTGACTCACCATGTCATCTTGGTTAAAAATCACCTAACAATAAAAATAATAACCTTAATTTATATAATGCTCTGCAGTCTGCAAAGCACTTTTAAAGAAAATATAGGCTGGGTGTGGTGGCTCACATCTGTAATCCCAGCACTCTGGGAGGCTGAGGCAGGTGGATCACTTGAGTGACTGAGTTCAAGACCAGCCTGGACAACGTGGTGAAACCCTGTTTCTACCAAAAACACGAAAAAGTAGCTGGGCATGATGAAACATGCCTGTGGTCCCAGCTCCTCCAGAGGCTGAGGTGGGAGGATCGCTTGAGCCTGGGAGGCAGAAGTTGCAGTGAGCTGAGATTGTGCCATTGCACTCCAGCCTGGGTGACAGAACCAGATCTTGTCTCAAAAAAAAAAATTATATTGGGCATAGATATGATTATTCACATTTTATGATGATGAAACTAAAATTCAAAGAATTTAAGAGATTTACTCAAGGTCACATACCTGGTAAGGGTTAGAACTAGGATTGATTTTTATCACTTCCCTTTCAATCATACCATGCTACCTCTCATTTTACTTTTATGGGCATCCATTGTAAAATAAGGAGGTTGGACTGGATCAGTAATTTTTCAAGCTACATTTACACAGAGTCTTAGGATTCTTTTGAGTGGCCTCCAGGTTTGCTTGTGGAATGAAGATTGAAATATAGGGAAAGCTGCTTAGCTTTGTACCAGAGTATACACACTGAGTGAGGTAGTAGTTGCTCATTGACAGTTGAGCAACTACTACATGTTATTATTGATGAATGATTTTGTGGACAAAAAGAAAGTGGAAAGGCATCTGATACAAACTTTTGAGATTTTGTTTTTGTTTTTGTTTTTTAAAGAAGGGGTAGAATTCCATAGCTACTTAAAGCTTGCAAACTACTGCATTAGGTGATTTTTTTTTTTTTAAGGCAGGGTCTCACTCTGTCACTCAGGCTAGAGTGTAGTGGCTCTGATCTCAGCTCTCTGCAACCTCCACTTCCTGGGTTCAAGTGATCCTCCCACCTCAACCTCCCAAGTAACTGGGACTGCAGGCACATGCCACCACCCCTGGGTAAGTTTTGTATGTTTTGGTAGAGTTGGGGTTCCACCATGTTGCCCAGGCTGGTCTTGAACTCCTGAACTCAAGTAAACAACCTGCCTTGGCCTCCCGAAGTGCTGGGATTACAGGTGTGAGCCACCGTGCCCAGCCAGATGATTTTTAAGGCATGTTTCAGCCTATGAGTTTGTAAAATATTGCAACCTTAACTTTGGTGATGTTACCTGATGGGCCCCTGATGACTTTACAGACGTTGCAGGCTTACATCAGTTTAGAGTTATGGGGCATTATTGAAGCCCTATTTATCTTCCAAGATAGTCTTTATTCTTCTTTGCTAAGGTGGCTATTTTTAGTAATCTTTAGGGAAATCTGTAGGGAAATCTTTAGTAATCTTTAGGGGAAAGAGGCACAATGGCAGAAATGAGCATGTATTATTAGTATATTTATTTGTATTTATATTTATGCAGCCAATATTGGTAATGCTTTTTTTTTTTTTTTTTTTTGTAAAGACCGTGTAGGAGTGAAAGGGGAGTTTTCCTTTCCCCCTTTGAAGGTTAGCTGAAAATCAACTGATAAAAGGCAGATTAATAGGAGAAAAGGCATAAACATTTTTATTAATATGTGTGGGGGAAAATCACAGAGCGATTGCTCACAATCCAGTGAGGTACAGATGCGTATGTACCCATCATTTTAGAGGAAGGGAGATGGGGAGGTATGGATGATTTTACGGGGCTGGTAAATGATTTTTAAGGTTATTCCGTGGGCTTGGAGAATATACAGTGGTCTGAGACAAAGTTTTTTGGGCCTGCAGAGCAGATAGTGGTTTGTGACAAAAGTCTGTCCAGGCCTGGGTGTGGTGGCTCATGCCTGTAATCCCAGCAGTTTGGGAGGCTAAAGCAGGTGGATCACTTGAGGCCAGGAGTTCAAGACCAGCCTGGCCAACATAGCAAAACCCCGTCTCTACTAAAAATACAAAAAATTAGCTGGGCCATGGTGGCACACATCTGTAATCCTAGCTACTTGAGAGGCTGAAGTGGGAGAATCACTTGAACCCTAGAAGCGGAGGTTGCAGTGAGGTAACTTTGCGCCACTGCACTCCAGCCTGGGTGACACAGAGAGACCCTGCCTCAAAAAAAAGATGAAGTTACTCCCAAGCACTGGCATAGTGCAGTGTGCTATATATGTGAATATTAGCTAGGCATAGTGGCACATGCCTATAGTCCCATCTGCTTGGGAGGTTGAGACTGGAGGATCACCTGAGCCCAGTAGGTCAAGGGTGCAGTGAGGTGTGATTGTGATTCGAGCTTGAGCGACAGAGTGAGTCTCTGTCTAAAAAAAAAAAAAATCTGTCAAGTGTGTTGACATGCTTCAGTCTCTCTTCCTGCAATATTAGTTCAGTTAATGAAAACTCAGGGAAGGGACAGAGATAACTATTTTCTTCTTTGGCAGGTTCAGATTTAGGCAGATAAGGGAACTTCAGAGAACAACTTCAGCCTGCGCTTTGGGGGTGGTGAGGGGATGGTCAGAGAGGCCTTGAGGCTTCTACAGTTCAGCATGTCAAAGTGCTGTATTTTGAGGTATGGGTTTCTGAGCCTCAACAACTGCTAGTAAGAATGATTGACTGTGGAGTTGCATTGGAGTTATTTTCAAAAGTGAAAATGTTAATCGTTTAGCCTACACTAGTTATCTTGGTTGTCGTTTGTGTTTTCTACAATCTGCCAATGGTTAAACCTGGTATTTCTATCAAGAAGAAACTCTTTTTGCTTCCAGAGTAAAGATATTTTTATGATATTAACCCTTGAAATAGATCTAGTTATTATGTATTCACTTTGTGTTTGTTTCTGAACAAAATAAACCTGTGTGGTAAGATGAAAGTGGGTTTTTCACTTACGATATTAGCTACTTACATTTTTACCTGTTTTTTTTTTTTTAACTTTTTCACATTTCCTCCCTTGCCCTCCACAATCTGATAAGCATCTCATTGATGACTGTGTTAGTCTATAGACTAATTTAGGCCGTGTGGTTGTAAATGAGATTTCAATTCATTTCTTATTCTCTTAACCCGTCTCAGAGGAGATATCACAGGGTGACTTTCAATGTTGCCTTTTGACACAAGGACGGTTTGTTTTTGCTTTGACTGATGGACGGGGCTGCTCTGGTTGATGAATGTAGTTTTATATGCTCATAGGCAGATGAAAGGATTCACTCTGCCCTGAGACCCTCTCCTGTCTGCTTAGCGGGGTTATGAAAGCCCCATGGGTATTTGATTTTTCAAGAATTAATCAGTACACAGAAGTTGAAATGTAGAGCAAAGGAAAGAATATGTTTTTTCAGTTGGACTCTTTTTTCTTTTTTCTTCTTCTTCTTTTTTTTTTTTTTTTTGAGATGGAGTCTCGCTCTGTCGCCCAGGTTGGAGTGCAGTGGCTGGATCTCAGCTCACTGCAAGCTCCGCCTCCCGGGTTTACGTCATTCTCCTGCCTCAGCCTCCCGAGTAGCTGGGACTACAGGCGCCCGCCACCTCGCCCGGCTAGTTTTTTGTATTTTTTAGTACAGACGGGGTTTCACCATGTTAGCCAGGATGATCTCGATCTCCTGACCTCGTGATCCACCCGTCTCAGCCTCCCAAAGTGCTGGGATTACAGGCTTGAGCCACCGCGCCCGGCCTTTCTTCTTTTTTTAATTATATGGTGTTTACCCTTTGTGTTTCCCAACTCGCGGGTTTGGCTATTAAATAATTGTCTTTGACTCTTACACTTTGTAGGTAAAATTTACACACCAGGAAATGCATAGATAATAAATACACGGTTTAATGAGATTTGATGAATTATTATAACCACCACCTTAATCAATAGAGAAAATCTCTGTATCACAGATAGTTCCCTTGTGCCTCTTTCCAGTCAATCTCTAGACACATTTACTTGTCTGATAAAAAGATTTTGACATACTCAACTACAAGATGATCAGACCTTTGTTTCTATAGCAGTGGGTAGAATAAAATAAAGTCGGATTTACTTAAAACTAGTATTTTCTTTGTAGGCAGGCCTATTGTTACAGGTAGAAGGTGCTCAAAAGCTGATTTCTTAACTAATTTATGGATTATTTTTATTTTTATTTTTATTTTATTTTTTTGAGACGGAGTCTCGCTCTGTCGCCTGGGCTGGAGTGCAGTGGCCGGATCTCAGCTCATTTACCTCCCGGGTTTACGCCATTCTCCTGCCTCAGCCTCCCAGGTAGCTGGCGTCTTGCTACGTTGCCCAGACAGGACTCGAATTCCTAGGGGATTCTCCTGCTTCAGCCTCCTGAGTAGCTGGGACTATAGGTGCACACCATGGTGCCTAGCTTAATTAATGGAGTTTTTGATAATGGTTGACAAAGATAGTAGTAAGCAAAGTAGCCCTTATATAGACTTTACATCTTAAAACATAATCCCCTATGTGTGAAATTGAGACCAGCTTTCTAGAATGATAAACAGAGATCTATATGCTAACTAAAAGGCAGAGAGAATACTGGCTCAGCCAGGCCCTCACTTTTTTGTACCTCCCTATCTGTAGAACATCATTTACCTCATCAGCGTGCTATGGACATTGGTTAATGTTTGGAAAATTCTGTGGAAAGAGTGGGGTTCTGACAGTGTGCTCTGACCAAGGCAGGTTAGCAAATTTGTACTAAGTGGTTGACCTTTGATAAGCACCACTCCTTCCCTGCCTGACTTGTGATTCCATTTTTCTTTTGTGCAAATAGTTCTGAAGGTTTAATGTTTATTTTTTTTACTACGATGCAGTAGACTTTCTTCTCTTGTGTAAAAACTGCCTGAATGACTGTGGATGACTCCTAGAATATAGGAATAACAAAATCGATTTCTCCTGTACTCTCAACACAAAATACTTCTGTGACCAAATGTGTGAGAGTATGTCGCCACACACCAAGCAGTCAGCCAGTTCTGCAGCAGCTGCCAGCTGGTGTCCTCTAATGCAGTTCAGTTCAGTTCAGTTCTGACTCTATCTACCTGGAGATAGCGTCAGATCTCACAGATTGAGGGCTCAGCCCCACAAGTCTGTCCCCAATCTTCAGTGCCAGTCACAGGCTCCAGGTGGTTTTACCTGTGCTTCTGACCTGCTGGCTATAAACTGGTTTCCCAAGATCCCCTTCTTGGGTTCCATGAAGTTGTTAGAGTGGCTCATAGAACTGAGGAAACACACTGACCGGTTCATTATAAAGGATATTTTAAAGGACACAAGTGAACAGCCCAATGAAGTGATACCCAGGGCAAAGCCTGGAAGAGTACTGAGCGCAGGAGCTTGCATCCCTGTAGAACTGGGGTGCCTTACCCTCCCCACAAGCGCATGTGTTCCTCTTCACTTTCCTGCATGCCCCCTTTTGGGTTTTTATGGAGGCTTCCTTAGGTAAGCATGATTGATGAAGTCATTGACCACTGGTGATCAGCACAACCTTCAGCCCCTCTCCTTTCCCTGGAGGTTGAGGGTGGGGTTTTGAGTTCTAACTGTATGAGCACAGGGTTGATTCCCCTGGCAATTGGCCACCAGTCCTGTGGTTATCTAGGGACTTTCCAGAAATCATCTCATTAACATAAGCTCAGGTGGTTCAAAGGGGCTTGTTATAAATAACAAAAGACTGTCTTTTGCTTTTATCTCTCTGGAGCTGTTCAGGAACCAGTGGGAAGAGGCCGAATATAGTATTTTAACCAAAGTCACTTAGGAAATTACAAAGGTTATATAGGAGCTTTGAGCCAGGAACCATGGAGATACACACACACACACACATACACACACACACACACAAATACAAGTATCACAATGACCCATGATACTCTTCTCAAGGTTGTATGTTTTTGTTTAGCTAGTAGCAATTGGTGTGGTTGAGGTCGGGCTTTTCTTTGGGGAAGGTACAACTTTGAACTGCTATTATCTTTCAAGTACAAATAGTGTAGCTCCTTATGGCTCAATATTGTCAATAAACTGTTGTTTTATTTCCTTTTCTTTTCTCTTTGTTTTTTTTTTTTAAATGGAGTCTCTCTCTGTTGCCCAGTCTGAAGTACCATGGTGTATCTAAACTCACTGAAACCTCCGCCTCCTGGATTCATGGTGAAATCCCGTCTGTACTAAAAAATACAAAAATTAGCTGGGTGTGGTGGCACGCATCTGTAGCCCCAGCTACTCAGGAGGCTGAGGCAGAATTGCTTGAACCCGGGAGGCAGAGGTTGCAGTGAGCCAAGATTGCGCCACTGCATCCCAGCCTGGGCAACAGAGCGAGACTCTGTCTCAAAAAAAAAAAGAAGAGGTTGACTGCCAAGTTTAAATATTGGCAGGAGAGGAAGAGATTTCAGTTTTTATGGAACTTTGTCAATGAGCCTTGACTGTTTATTACAAGAGTTTTACTTTTAAAATTTACTTAGTAATTATTTACTCATAAAACAGCTACTTACTGTAACCAGTAGGTCAGTTCTACTCTTGAGGCTTCACATTTCTTCATTTGTAAAATTAGTAATTGTATTGGTATCCATTTGTTTCTGAAATTCTGTGATATATACATTTCCTTTAAAATGTTACAATTAAAAAAAAAAAAGTTACAATAAAGGCCATGTGCGGTGGCTCACCCTGTAATCCTAGCACTTTGGGAGGCCAAGGCGGGTGGATTGCCTGAGCTCAGGAGTTCAAGACCAGCCTGGGCAACACGGTGAAACCTTGTCTCCACTAAAATGCGAAAAATTAGCCGGGTGTGGCGGTGTACACCTGTAGTCCCAGCTACTTGGGAGGCTGAGGCAGGAGAATTGCTAGAACCTGGGAGGCGGAGGTTGCAGTGAGCCGAGATCCTACCATTGCACTCCCAGCCTGGGCCACAGAGTGAGACTCTGTGTCTAAGGGGGAAAAAAAAAGTTACAATAAAGGCCAGGTGCAATGGCTCACCTGTAATCTCAGCACTTTGGGAGGCTAAGGCGAGTGGATCACCTGAGGTCAGGAGTTCAAGACCAGCCTGGCTAGCATGGCGAAAACCCTTATCTACTAAAAATGCAAAAATTAGCTGGGCATGGTGGCGGGTGCCTATAATCCCAGCTACTCAGGAGGCTGAGGCATGAGAATCAATTGAACCCAGGAGGTAGAGGTTTCAGTGAGTTGAGATGCACTACTGTACTCCAGACTGGGTGACAGAGTGAAACTGTTTCAAAAAAATAAAATAAAATGAATGAAACGTTATAATAATTCAGTCGTGTTTAGAGCTGCCATTTTCTGAGCGTTCTGGCCATAGCATTTCTTCTTCTTGCCTCCTTCCTAGCAACATTTGCCCGCTTGCTGTGGACTGCAGTTAATGAGGCTGGTTCGGAGCTCTTTCCTTCCTGTTGCATTTGTGTTACACCTGAAGCATCTCATGAAGATGATTTAGATTAGTTCCTGCCATCAAAGATAATCCAATTTAGGATGAAGTCAACAGTAGTTTAAGGGTGGAGTTTTCTTTTGGAACTGTCATTTGGTCAGAATTAGTGAATACTGTTGTAGAGCCGACCCCTGGACAACACAGGTTTGAGCTGCATTTTTTTCTTTTTTAAAAAATCCATTTATATGTGGATTTTTTTTTCATCCCAATGCTGATCGAAAACATGGTATCTGCAGGATGTGAAACCTGCCTGTACAGAGGGCCAACTTTTTTTATATGCAGGTTCCACAGGGTGGACTGCAGGACTTGAGTGTGTGTAATTTGGTATACTCGGGGTCCTTCCTGGAACCAGTCCCCCAGTATACCAAGGGACAGCGGCGTTGAGATAGCAGCTGCGGGTTTCCCCTCAAGCTGTTATTCAATTTTCGCATTAACTGGGGTTTCACCTGTTCTCATATTACCCCCGAAGATTTTATGCCAATTTAGGGACATCGTGCTTTCTAAATCCTAATGAAGTGTTCATATTTTCATGTTCTAGGGTATTTTCTCATGCTCGATTTATTTATATCTAAAATCATGTCATGTAATAGTATATTAATAATACTGTACATTTGGTGCTTTGCCATTCATAAAGTGTTTTTACAAATATTGTTTAATTTGAACCTCATGATAAGCTATCTAGACAGGTATTTTCTCAGACAGATGAGGACACTGAGATATTTATAGAGATTAATTTGTTGAATTCCAAGTAGCTAATTGAAATCCACACGACCTTTCTCATTTATAGGATTTGTAGATCCTACGTCCTTTAGGTGCAAAGGAGCTGTATAACCAGATTTTTTTCTACTAGAATGTTGACATAATCAGGAGTAAATGACTTTTACTTCATGTGTGACTTCATACTCACAGGTACTTTGATTCTTTCAAGGTATATTACACCAATTCAATAGTATCTTGCCTTAAAAAAACTTATGTTTTATTGAATGTTTACTGTGTACTAGGCCTGGGCTTAGCACTTTCAAAAACCTTTTTATTTTGAAAGAAAATAGGTATACTGAAAAGTGTATAATAAAATAAATACACGCTTAATGAGCTGTTATAAATACTCCTATATACAACACACAGATCAAGAAATAGAACATTCTTAGCATGCCTAGGAGCCAGCTTTTTGTGTGCTGTGTCTAATCAGCATGCTAACTTGTTGATATTCACTTCTTTTCTTTTTCTTCTTCTTATTTCTTCTTTCTGGTTTTTTTTAGAGACAGAATCTTGCTCTGTCACCCTGGAGTGCAGTGGCACTATTACAGCTCACTGCAGCCTTGACCTCCTGGCCTGAAGTGATTCTCCCACTTCAGCCTTCCAAGTAGCTGGGACTATAGGCACATGCCACTGCACTCGGCTAATTCTCTGCTTTTCTTTATTGATTTACTTCCTTAACAAGCATTTTTAAACAATGTAGTTTGCCTAGTTTTTAGCGTTATATAATTGAAGTTACACAATATGTATTCTGTTGTATCAGCTTCTTACGTCCTATTTTATATTTTTCTCTATTACGTATAGCAGTAGTTTGTTCTTTTTCATTGCTGTATAGTATTCCATGACATGAATATGCTACTGTTTCTTCATTCTATTGTTGATGGACATTTGTGGGGTGTTTTCCTGTTTGGGGATACTATGAATTTGCAGCTGAGAACATTTCCTCACCCTCTCAGCTTTATTGAGGTGCAATTAACAAAATTTGTGTATATTCGAGGTATATGCCATGGTATCTTGATAGATGGATACATTATGCAGTGATTACCATAACCTAACTAATTAATATAAAGAACACTCTTTTTATTTTATTTTAAAAATTAAAGCAATTTTTTTGGAGACAGGGTCTTGCTGTTTTGCTCAGGCTGGTCTTGAACTCCTGGTGTCAAATGATCCTGCTGCCTCAGCCTCCCAGTTAGCTGGGATTATAGTCATGAACCACTGTGCTTAGCTCAAAAACATTCTTATGTGTGTATTCTGGTACATTTCAGCACATATTTCTGTTGGGGATATACCCAAAAATAGAATTATTATTAGGTCATGGGATTTCTTTCTTTTTTCTTTTTTTTTTTTGAGACAGTCTCTCTCTGTCGCCCAGGCAAGAGTGCAGTGGCATGATCTCAGCTCACTGCAAGGTCAGCCTCCTGGGTTCAAACGATTCTACTGCCTCAGCCTCCCGAGTAGCTGGGATTACAGGCATATACCATCACACTAGGCTAATTTTTGTATTTTTTGTAAAGGCAGTGTTTCATTATGTTGGCCAGGCTTGTCTTGAACTCCTGGCCTCAAGTGGTCTATCTGCCTTGGCCTCCCAAAGTGTTGGGATTACAGGTGTGAGCCATGATGCCTAGCCAGTATTTCTTTATCTTCAGTTTATTAGCTACTGCCCAACTTTTTTCTTTTTTTAAAGCCAATCAAATTTAGCAGTGGGGGTTTGTATACCAACTTTAGTGACACTAATGTTAATAAGTTCTGATAAGCCACTACCATAGGACCAGCCTGTGAAACTTTTTTTCTAAAGTGGTTGTAGGCTGTGCGCGATGGCTCACTCTTGCAATCCCAGTACTTTGGGAGGCTGAGGTGGGCGGATCACCTGAGATCGGGAGTTCGAGACCAGCCTGGCCAACATGGTGAAACCCTGTTTCTACTAAAAGTACAAAATCAGCCGGGCATGGTGGCACATGCTTGTAATTAGCTTGGGAGTCTGAGGCAGGAAAATCACTTGAACCCCGAGAGGTGGAGGTTGCATTGAGCTGAGATTGTGCCATTGCACTCTAGCCTGAGCAATAAGAGTGAAACAACGTCTCAAAAAAAAAAAAAAAAAAATTAGTTGGACATGGGGTTGTATGCCTGTAATCCCAGCTACTCCAGAGGCTGAGGCAGGAGAATTGCTTGAACCTGGGAAGTGGAGGTTGCAGTGAGCCAAGATCGTGCCACTGCACTCCAGCCTGGGTGACAGAATGATACTCTCTCTCCAAAAACAAAAACAAAAACTAAAACTAAAACTAAATAAATAAAGTGGTTGTAGCAGTTTATATTCTCACCAGCAGTAGAGTTCCTATTGCTTCAGATCTTCTCTAACACTTGCTATTGTCAACTTCTAAATTTAACATTTTAAAATTTAAATCATTAAATTAAAAATTCCCAATGTAATAGGAATTGTGCTTTTAGTTTTCATTTCTCTGGTTAATAATGGGAGCACCTTTTCATGAGTTTATTGGCTGTTTGTGATATTCAAGTCTTTTGCACATTTTTCTTTTGGGTTGTCTTTTATTGACTTGTAGTAGTTCTTAAATTTTTTTTTTTTTAATTAAAAACTTTTGTGTATTTTGGAGGCACGGTCTTGCTCTTTTGTCCAGGCTGGAGTGCAGTGGTGTGATCACAGCTTGCTATAACCTCAACTTCCTGAGCTCAAGCGATCCTCCTGCCTCAGCCTCCTGAGTAGCTGGGACTAAAGGTGCACACCATCATGTTCGGCTAATTTTCATATTTTTAGTAGAAACAGGGTGTTGCCATGTTGCCCAGGCTGGTCTCAAACTCCTAGGCTCAAGCTATTCACCTGCCTCGGCCTCCTAAAGTGAGGGATTCCAGGTGTGAGCTACCCACTTAAAAATCGTTTTAATTTAAAAAAAAATGAAAAGAATGTTCTTTATGTTAATTAGTTACGTTATGGTAATCATTGCGTAATGTATACATCTATCAAAACATCATGGTGTATGCCTTGAATATATACAAATTTTATTTGTTAACAAATTGTGAGGAACTATCCAGCCAGTAGTTCTCTCTATATTTTGGAGATGAGCCCCCCTTTTTTTTATTATTGTACTTGTTACAGATATCTTTTCCCCCCTCTGTAGCTTGTCTTTTCACTGTTAGTTGTGTCTTTTGAAAAATAAATTCTTAATTTTAATGTCATAATGAAATTTAATCTTTTTTTTCTGTATGATTAGTACTTTCTGTGTGATTAGTACTTTCTGTGTGTTATGACATAAAGTCATAAAGATAATCTCTAATAATATCTTCTAAAAGTTTTATTGCTTTGCGTTTCACATTTAGATTTCTTAAGGGCTAAAATTATTGGATAACTAGGTATTAGTTCATTATATATAATTAGTGAATAAATATTTATTGTGACTTCAGCTATGTAGAAGAGTCAGTGGTAGATACAAAGAGTACACATGTAAGACTTGGTTCCTGCCCTAAAATAATCAACGTTCTATTTGTGTAAGTGAGGCCGTTGGCATCAGCATGATGTAACAGAAAGAACACTGGGCTGGACCTGGTGGCTGATGCCTGTAATCCCAGCATTTTAGGAGGTTGAGGTGGGAGGATCACTTGAGCCCAGGAGGTTGAGGCTGCAATGAGCCGTGAGTACAACACTGTACTCCAGACCGTGTGACAGAGCAAGGACATCCTGTCTCAAAAAAAAAAAAAAAAAAAAAAAAAAAAAAAAAAA
>NC_045446.1:106626395-106705686 GCF_002776525.5 Piliocolobus tephrosceles | reverse complement strand
GTGATTTTAGAAATCTCCTTTCCTTCTCTGCGTCTCAGTTTTATCAGTAAAATAAGGGATTGGCTTAAGTATGTAGTTCCTGATTTTGGTTCCTCAAATTGATAAAGACCCGGAGTGGTTGCCCTTGAAGCTTTTTTTTTTTTTAAAGCTGAGAGTAATTGTACATTTTTAGCCATGATGAGGCCATACAGGTTAATCAAAAAATAAAATATCTTTGCTTTTAACTGGAGTCGTGTGTCCTTTCTGTGTGAGAACTGAGTTTAACAGCTTTGATTTACAGTAAAAGTTTCAATTTAGTTTTTTTTTTAAAAATAAACTTTGTTTATTGATAATCGTAGTTTAGTATACAAAGGGTTTAATGTTTTTTTGAGATGGAGTTTTGCTCTTGACACCCAGGCTAGAGTGCAGTGGCGCGGTCTTGGCTCACTGCAACCTCTGCCTCCCGGGTTCAAGCAATTCTTGTGCCTCAGCCTATCTGGGATTATAGGCATGTGGCACCATGCCCTGGTAATTTTTTGTACTTTTAGTGGAGACGAGGTTTCACCATGTTGGCCAGGCTGGTCTTGAACTCCTGACCTCAGGTGATTCACCCGCCTAGGCCTCCCAAAGTGGTAGAATTACAGGCGTGAGCCACTGTGCCTGACCTTATACAGAGTTTTAAATAACATGGCCTTCTGACTTTAACACAGAAACCAAAGAGTGGTAGGAGTAGGGGGAAGGTATTAAATAACAGAAACTATCCTTGGTGATTAAAAAGTTGGGTACCTACTATTCTAATAACTTTTAAGGGCTCTTCTGTAGGTTAGTGCAAAAGTAATTGCGGTTTTTGCCATTAAAAGTAATGGCAAAAAAAAAAAAGAAACCCTAAGAATTTCAATATATTATGAGTCAGTGAAAAGATAATATTTGTTGCTTTGTTTCCGTAAGTGCTCAATTGAGAGATCTGGACAATTACTATTATAGAAATTATGAGGATGGACAGAGAACCTTTTGTTGACTGAGGTAGTCAAAGAAGAAAGGCTACCAGGATGAACTAGGATTGAGCTGTGAGAAGGATTGTTTCTATGCATGGAGAAAAATGGGAAAGAGGGAATTGTGGACAGAGCGGTGTAAGCAAGGATATGGAAATAGCCAAGTACAGGTCAATTTTAGGGACAGAAGATGAATCAGTTTAACATTAGAAGATGATGAAAAAGTAGTCTGAGGTTAAAGTATGAAAGGCCTTCTTCAAACGTAAGGTCAAATACAGCTTTGGAAAAGTTAACAGTTACAAGTATGATGGTGTAATGAAGAATCTAGTTCATCTGTAAGCCAAGCAGAGGCTATTGGCTTTAGGATGCCCTCTATGCTCCAATATAATGGTGCTGCCTGGCACCATTGAAAACATGAAAAAACTTTTCTAAAAAGTATTTGAGGACTGGGCGTGGTGGCTCATGCCTATAATCCCAACACTTTGGAAGACTGAGATAAGAGAATTGATTGAGTCCAGGAATTCAAGACCAACCTGCAACATAGGGAGACCCTGCCTCTACAAAGAAATAAAAATAATTAGCCAGGTGTGGGGGTACATGCCTGTAGTTCCAGCTACCTGGGAGGCTGGGAGGATCACTTGAGCTTGGGAGATTGAGGCTTCAGTGAGCTGTGATCGTGTCATTGCACTCCAGTCTGAGTGATAGAGTGAGATCCTGTTTCTGAAAATAAAAAGTATTTGGGGGATAAGCAGATTGGGCTTGTACTGACAGCTAGACGGCCAAGCAGGAAACCGTATTCATTTGTTTTTTGAGAGTTGGAGTGTCTTTCTTGCTATTGACTAGGCTGGAGTACCAGAGTCATTGGGACTACGGGTACTGCCACCATGCCTAATTAAAAAAAATTAAAAGATGGGGTCTTGCTGTGTTGTCCAGGCTGGTCTTGAACTCCTGACCTTAAGCAGTCCTCCTACCTCAGCTCCCCAAGTTGCTGGGATTATAGGCGTGAGTCACCATGTCTGGCCAGAAACCTTATTTTGTGGTAGTTGTTCAGCTATACCTTGCAGAATTTTTTATGTGAGTGAATCCTCAGTGAATCCCAAACAGCTTCTCTCAGTACTAACACATGGCTGATAAATGGTACTGAATTCTTTGTAAATCTCACCAATCTCAACAGAGTTTCTGGTTCGGGGTAAAAAAAAAAAAAAAAAAAAATTCTGTTTGATTTCTGTAGAAAATAACCACTCAGGAATCCACTCTCCATTATATGTAACAATGGACAGAAATTTTACTCTTGTTGGTACATAACAATGACTCATCCCAAACCATCTCTTGGAATTAAGAATGTAATCGTAATACACTCATACTCATATGTACATGCTCAGGCAGTCCCTTTCTGCCTTTCTTTTTATTACCCCTTCTCATTCCATTGTGGTTTAGCTTGACTAATCTGTTTGCAGCACATCAGCATCCTTAATGTGAAAGTTTGCAGCTTCTATTTACAGGGAAAAAAAAAAGTGTGGAGATTGCAGATTTCATCCTTTTTTAAAATTTATTTTTAAACTTATAATTTCCTTTTTTTTCTTTTTGAGACGGAGTCTCGCTCTGTTGCCCAGGCTGGAGTGCAGTGGTGCGATCTTGGCTCACTGCAAGCTCTGCCTCCTGGGTTCATGCGATTCTCCTGCCTCAGCCTCCCGAGTAGCTGGGACTATAGGCACCCGCCACCACGCCTGGATAATTTTTTTGTATTTTTAGTAGAGACAGGATGGTCTCGATCTCCTGACCTCGTGATCCGCCTGCCTCAGCCTCCCAAAGTGCTGGGATTACAGGCGTGAGCCACCGCGCCCGGCCTATAATTTCCTTTTTTTTTGGGAGGAAGGTGGTTATTTTTGTTTTTGTTTGATACAGGGTCTCACTCTGTCCCCCAGGCTGGAGTGCAGTGCCACAATCTTGGCTCACTGCACCCTTTGCCTCCCAGGCTCAAGTGATCCTCCCACCTCAGCCTCTTGAGTAGCTGGGACTGCAGGCGCACGCCACCACACCCAGCTGATCTTTGTAGTTTTTGGAGAGACGAGTCTGTGCATGTTGGCCAGGCTGGTCTCGAACTTCAGAGCTCTAGTGATCCACCCACCTCGGCCTTCCAAAGTGCTGGGATTACAGGTGTGAGCCACTGGGCCTGGCCTAGATTTTATCTCTGACATTTTTCAGTCTAAACTATATATATGTGCATATATACGTATATTATTTACATATATTTTTTCTTTAAAAAGTAATTATTTTTTGATGGACTGAGTCACTTTAAGACTCAGTCATTTTAATGAAGTGAAGTTATTTACTTTGACCTTCCTCCCCAGGAAATAGCACTTAAGTACTTAAAGGAAAAATTAAGGCGGACCAAGGCCGTGGGGGCAGGGACTGGGAGCATGTGGCCATACAGCCTGATAAGCCAGCAGAGAAGAGTCCTACAGTAAACTGACACAACCCTGGTGATGGAGGTGGTTTAGGCACAGAAAAAAGGAAAGTCAGATTTGAGTACCCTCAGCAGGCCTTGTACTGGTCACCCTCAATACCCATGAGAACACAGCATCCTAGTTCTCCCTGGCTTGTTGGTGCTTTCTGCATGGGGGATACCTGTCATAGCTTTTACTCCAGGACTTGGGAAGTTACACTTTTCTGCCCATCCTACCTATCATTTTGCAGAGAAGAATCTCTAAAACCTTCAATACTCATGCTGGAAGTGCTATAAGTATTTGGAACGGGGGAATGGGAAAGAGTAAATTCTGAATGTGTTGTCGCCTTAATTTGCTGCCCTTTCTTTCCTTCCCTCTCTCATCTTCATGAAGGAGGGCCCATTGTGAATAAGGAAGAGGGGAAGCCTGTCTGGGAGAGGCTTTCTGGGTACTGGGCTTCCCAGGAAGAAGCCAGTTCCCACCATCCCCTAGATCATGATGTGACCCTTGTCTCCATGCGGCCAGAATCAGCTTCTTTGGGGGTGAGCTGATAATAGATGTTGTCATTAGTGTTATTTTTAAAATTTTAGATATTTTTTTCCAGATGGGTCTTCAAAATGTAGGCTTTGGAAGTTGATACGGTTTTGTGGGATTGGTAAATGTTGATCTAGAAGTTGGGCCATAAACAAGAATAGTACCTTATCAGCATTAAAACAAAGCATCTGAAAGAAGTGTTTTTGAGGAGTAGTTGAATATTTAGTTGGGTAAAAATTTAGATTCAGAAAATTTTCAGGAAGATGATAAAGAGTGAATCATTAAGTAGGGAATTTCTAAAGGTTTTATATTGATTTGATACATTAGTTAGAGAATGCTATAATAATAATAAGTGCACTTTGATTGGTGGCCTATAAAGTAATTGTGCCTTTTATAGTATTTATGAATTGGTTATATTTTAAACAATACATCTTGACTTTTGCATCAGAGTTTCTGTTTTTTTTTAAAAAGAGACCTGCTGTGTCACCCAGGCTGGAGTGCACAGTGCTGTCATTGCTCACTGCAGCCTCAACCTCCTGGGCTCAAGTGATACTCCTGCATCAGCTTCCTGAGTAGCTGAGGCCACAGGTGTGTGCCACCATTCCCAGTGCCTCACTTTAGGCTAAGTTTTTCAGTTTTTGTAGAGACAGGGTCTTGCTTTGTTGCCCAGGCTGGTCTCAAACTCCCGGGCTCAAGCAGTCCTCCCTTCTTGGCCTCCCAAAGTGCTGGGATTACAGGCATGAGCCATCGTGCCTGGCCCTGCATCATAGATTTTTTATTTATTTATTTATTTTTTGAGACCGCGTCTCACTCTGTTGCCCAGGCTGGAGTGCAGTGGTGCAGTCTCGCTCACTGCAACCTCTGCCTCTTGGGTTCAAGCAATCTCCTGCCTCAGCCCCCCGAGTAGCTGGGATTACAGGTGCACACCATTACACCTGGCTAATTTTTGTATTTTTTGTAGAGATGGGGTTTTGCCATGTTGGTCAGGCGGCTGGTCTCGAACTCCTGACCTCAGGCGATCTGCCCGCCTCAGCCTCCCAAAGTGCTGGAATTACAGGCGTGAGCCGCCGTGCCTGGCTACATAATAGTTTCTTAAAATTACCAGCTGTTATCTTTGTTTTCCTGTTTTAATTAGTCTAATTTTTAATAATTTATTTCTGGCTTAGTGTCTGTACTTTTGGTATAATTGCAGACTCACAACAGGCTTCAGGAAAGTAATTTTACCAAATGCAAGACTATTTGCAATTTAGTTTTCTGATTCAGAAAATGTGCTGCATTTGATTATTCATTATTTAACCAACCATTTTTCAAATGCCTTACTTATTTTCTGTCTTAACTGCATAGAATTAAGCCCACTTCCAACAGGATTTTGAGGTAATTCTGGAGTTTGAGATTAATATTTTTAAAAAGAAACCGCAGATCACTTTCTGCAGAGAAAGCTTTTAATCAAATATACATGTGGTACCCTGTGTCCTGAATTGAATTGAGGGTTTGACTTTTCTCCATGGAGAATTTGAGTTGATATTTTTGTAGTTTAGGAGTTTTGATTTTTCTCTTTTCTCTTTTGCCTTTGTTAACAAACTTGTGAGTTTGCAAGGTTATAGTAGAGTATCACGTTTGGAGTCAGGAAGTCCTAGGTTAAATTTTAGCTTGATGAGCTAGTTACTTAATTTTTCCAAGCCACAGGTTGCCCAGCTATGAAATGGAATAATATTACCCATTTATTGGGGTTTTTGTGGGGATTAAATCCGATAAAAGTGCTTAGCATAGCGTATAAATGTTAGTTTATTTTCCTTTGGCAATTATTTAGGCTTAAGGGCAAATTTGCCCACTTGTTTTGGAATAAATCCAAATTTTATGGTTAATTTTAGGCTTTTTCTTCAGTTAGACTTTTGATATCTCTTCCTCCTTCCCAATTTTTTTTTTTTTTTTTTTTTTCAATTTGAGACAGAGTCTCTCTCTGTTGCCCAGGCTGCAGTGCAGTGGTGCGATCTCGGCTCGTTGCAACTTCTGCCACCCAGGTTCAAGCGATTCTCCTGCCTCAGCCTCCTGAGTAGCTGAAATTACATCACTATGCCCAGCTAATTTTTGTATTTTTAGTAGAGACAGGGTTTCACCATGTTGGCCAGGCTGGTCTCAAACTCCTGACCTCAGGTGATCCACTTGTCTCCACCTCCCAAAGTGTTGGGATTACAGGCGTGAGCCACCACACCTGGCTGGCAGTGCATTTTTTAATGAGGAAGATTGAACAACATGACAGAATGGTGAGCTCATATTCTGAACTCTTACAGTTCATCTAATGTCAAATTTCTGGAAAAAAATTATCTAAATCTAAAAGTTAGTGTGATACACCATGACATTAATTGTGAATCCCTGAGGGGGCAACTATAAAGATAAAATGGAGTATAGGATCCCCCACCACACATAACATAAACACTTGTGATTGAGTGTGCATTGGCACATGTACACCTGTGTGCTCGCCCCTCCTCTCTCCCTTCCTTCACCTCCATCATGAGTACAGGTGTGTTGCTTTGAATTGGTGAGGAATGGGAAGGAGAGTCCTTTTGGTGACAAGAAAGCTAACTGGTTTTATTTAGTTCATCAAAATATTGTTTTGGTCCTTTTTTGTTTGTTTGTTTGTTTTGAGACAGAGTCTTGCTCTCTCACCCAGCCTGGAGTGCAGTAGTGCGATCTTGGCTCACTGCAAACTTTGCCTCCCAGGTTCAAGCGATTCTATTGCCTCAGCCTCCCAAGTAGCTGGGATTACAAGTGCCCACCACCAGGCCTAGATAATTTTTGTATTTTTAATAGAGACATGTTTCACCATGTTGGCCAGGCTGGTCTCTGACTCCTGACCTCAGGTGATCTGCCTGCCTCGGCCGTCCAAAGTGCTGGGATTACAGGCGTGAGCCACCTCGTCCAGCCGATCCTTTTATTTTCAATATAAAACTGTTGCTGTAAGCACAAGCATGTCCAAAGGGAACACTATGGGATAATAGTGAATTGAGGGTGATAATCCAGTTTTGAGGCTTAAGTCTGCAATTCCTGGATTAATTTGGCTGCTCTGTTGTTGGTGGCTTTGCTAGGATCATTTTCAAATCACTTTATTTTCCTTTATGATAATTGTATTAATATAATATTTCATGACAAGATTAATCTGGGCCAAGGGCTTTCCTGTGAAAGTTACTACTTTCATTATGGGAGAAAAATAGAATAGCATGTCCAGTGTGCACTTTTGTTACCCCATCCTTAGGTAAGTGAGTTTAGACAGCCTGAGCTAAATACCTGGATTTGCAAAAACATCTCCTACCGTCATGCTTTCCTTTTACCATTTAAAATTGTTTGTGAAGATCTTTTTTTCGTTTGTTTGTTTTTAAACCACAGAGATAGGGTCTCACTATGTTGTTTGTTCGGGTTTCCAACTCCTAGGCTAAAGGGTTTCTCCCGCCTCTGCCTCCCAAAGTGCTGGGAATACAGGTGTGAGCCACTGTGTTCAGCAGCTTAAGTTCTTATTCTTTTAGCTCTGGTCTCCCTTACTACCTCCCACTTTCACTCCTTATCCCCCTTCCTTGTTTAATAGAAGGAGCCTTTGTCTTGAGTAGTCTCCAAGTGGAGTGTTTTGGAGAGACTTTGAATAAATCCTGGCCCAAGCCTGATCACAATACTTGGACACTGAGCTTACCTGCATTCTGCTGTTGAGTAGATCTGGAATTGCTGCCCCTCTGAATCAAAGCTACACAGCCCGTAAGGAAACATCCATTGAGCCGCCTTCTTTACTTTCACTTGATTAGTTTCAGTGTATTGTGGTAGAGGTCTTTGTGATACTCCATTTTAGACTATATGCTATTTAGGAATGCTTAACCCTGCTGTGCCAAAGACCAAGAGAAGGCTGTGTGTTCAAACTTGTTTGTTCTCTGCTTTTTTCTTTTTAATTATTAGTAGTTAACTCTAAATGAAAGTACAGAACTGTTTAGTTTGAGCAAGGAACACTATCTGTTGGCCTCTGCTTTCTGTTCCCCTTCCCTCCACTTTACTGTGGCATCATGATTCTTCCTTCCTGTATTCTTGATCGTTCTCCCAGCACATCACTTTAGCCCTACAATGGAGATTCATCTGTTCACTAGTAACTGCAGTGGTTATCAGTTTCAGTAAAATCAGCCTTCATCTTCCTTTGCTTGAGTGGAGTGTTTAACTTGCTGGATATCCTGCCTCTTTCTGCTGAAGCATCTTTCCTGGGGTCATTTTGACTTGCTGCTTATGTAACTATTATGTCCTTTGGGTTTGTGATACTTTATATCATCAAAAGCAGCAAAAGATAGTAATAGAAATAAGATTTTTATTACTCTCAGTCATTCTACGAATCAGATGTTGTTATCCCATTTTAGAGATAAGTAAATTAAGAGAGTGGTTATACCTAAAGTTCCAGAGTTAATAAGTGACATGACTGGATTCAAACCCAAGAGAGCCAGACTTCAAAATCAATGCATTGACCTCTACTGAGTCTGAAGGATACTGACCCAGTGAACCAGTCACTCTTCTGTTTCTAAGAAACAGGTTCTGGCTCTCGCAGCGATCTTTATAGTCCTGTATTTTCAAAAACACCTCCTACCCCCATGCTTTCCTTTTACCCTTTGAAATTGTTTGTGAAGATCTTTTATGTGTGTGTGTGTGTGTATATATATATATATATATATATATATATATTTTTTTTTTTTTCTTTTTTTTTTTTTGAGACGGAATCTCGCTTTGTCACCGGGCTAGAGTGCAATGGTGTGATCTCGGCTCACTACAGCCTTCACCTCCCGGGTTGGCCAGGCTGGTCTCGAACTCCTGACCTCAGGTGATCTGCCCGCTGTGGCCTCCCAAAGTGCTGGGATTACAGGCATGAGCCACCATGCCTGGCCGGTTTTTTTTTTGTTTTTGTTTTTTTTTGGGAGATGGAGTCTTGCTCTGTTGCCCAGGCTGGAGTGCAGTGGTGTGATCTCGGCTCACTGCCTCAACTTCCTGAGCAGCTGGGATTACAGGCGTGCACCACCATGCCTGGCTAATTTTTTTATTTTTAGTACGGGGTTTTACCGTGTTGGCTAGGCTGGTCTTGAATTCCTGACCTCAAATGATCTGCCTGCCTCGGCCTCCCAAAGTGCTGGGATTACAGGTGTGAGCCACCGTGCCCAGCCCACATTTTGTTTTTATATTCTGAATATTATATAGTAAAAAAAGGAGAAGAGTTCATTGACACAGTCTTTTAAAAACTGATCTCAACGATATAGTAGGAAAAACACTGGATTAGGAGATAGGGGTTTTAAGTTCTAATCCTGCCTGGCTGTGCCCTTAACTAGCTGTATGAGACTAGGCAACATTTACCATTTCCTTCCCAATTAAATTGAGGTAGCTGTACTAGGTGTATCTAACATACCTTTCATTGCTCACATCATGCGACATTAAGCTTTAATTAGAAAGCTTTGGTTTTGGGACCTCTTTGTTTTCCCATAGGCTTTAACCTTGTTTCCTTTCCTGTTGCCTAACAGGAATTGGACTAGAGTTGGCCAAAGGTGGGATGATGAGAGGAGGTAGGAATCTTACCAGAGTTGGTTGGAGTAAAGTTACTGACAGGTGGGAAGAAGTATTCCTGTGACTCTGTGGTTGTTCCTTTGTAAGATTTGAAGGAAAGTAATGAGTCAGGTCTTAATAATAGTGCCTCTGTGTTATTTTCTCCCCCCTCCTTATTATCTTTTGTCAGAATTGATTAGTAAAATGCATTTACCCAAGTATTTTCAGCGTCCCTCTTTGGATAGTCTAAATAACCTTGTTCCTTTTTTTTTTTTTTTTTTTTGGAAACAGGGTCTCAGTTTGTCACCCAGGCTGGAGTGCAGTGGCACAATCTTGGCTAACTGCAGCCTCAACCTTCTGGGCTCAAGCGATCCTCCTACCTCAGCCTCCTGAGTAGCCGGGACCACAGGTGTGCACCATCACGCCTGGCTAATTTTTTGTATTTTTTGTAGAGATGGGATTTCACCATGTTGCCTAGGCTGGTCTCGAACTCCTGGGCTCAAGTGATCCACCCACCTCGGCCTCTCAACATGCTGGAATTACAGGTGTGAGCCACTGCGCCCTGCGTTTAGTTGTTTTTATCAACCTACAGTCCTAAAGGTAGATTCAGTGAACTTGCTGGTCAGTTTTTAAGGATCAGTCCTGTCTTAGTTCAGACTAGTTAAATTCAGGATTGCATTCTGTCAACTTTGTTTCTTATCAGTGGATGATAAGATGATATTTGGAGAGGATTTTTAATATATGTGAGTCTTATGGTGGCATTCTGCTACTTAGTAAATACTTTAGTCTAATTTCTTAGCTTTTTTTCCCCTATTCTCCATAATTTTTGTAGATGCTCAGACGAAGGCAGCAGTAGCACATGGATAATCAGGGTTTTTTGTTTGTTTTAACATTTCTTGTTAAAGTATGATATTTAGCAATGGGGACCAATCTATACTCCTCACCTGTATATTAGTCTGTCAATAAGTAGGTTGCTCTGACTTTAAATTCTCAGCTTGAATTGTTTCTTTTTTGTGTGTGGAATTTATGACCTTCTGTGATGTTGACCCTATCTAAAGCAAATAGAATAGCTACACCAGCAAAATGAAATACTGTAACAGCAACATATTCTTATGTTTAAATAGTGCTTACTGTGTGCCTGGCATGGCATTGAATAAATATATATATTTAACAAATAGAGTCGGGGTCTCTATTTGTTGCCTACCTTGTGTTGAACTCCTGGCCTCAAGTGATCCTTCTGCCTCCGCCCCCCCCCAAAGTACTGGGATTACAGGCATGAGCCACTGCACCCGGCCAGCATTGAATATATTTTTTTATTTCATCCTGAGAACAACCTTATGAGCTACTTTTAGTTCATACTTTTATTACCCTCATTTTATACTAGAAAAATTGTGCTTTAAGATGTTAAGCAAATTGCCCAAAGTGCAAAACCAGTAAGTGTTGGAGCTTGAATTCCAAACCAGATCTGCCTGAGTCAAGCTTTTCTTTTATGGTCTGATTTACTAAAGGCTACTTGAACAGAAGTATGTGAGAGTTGGACACATGCAGCTTGGTCAATTCTATATAAACCTGGTCAGATTCTGAGTAGTGTAGATCTGATAAAGTAATTGTGAATTTCTCATCATTCATTGCAAGAGACAATGTAGCAGAAACCGGTATCATAGGAAATGAGATGTTGCTGTGGTAGACACAGTTCTCTCTCACCTACCTCATTTTTGTTGTTGGTGGTGGTGGCTATTGCTCTAGCAACTACAAAGGCAGCATTTACTTGACACGGTGTGTATGCTTAAGGCAGAACACTGACTGCTTTTCATTGCTGGCAGTTCGGACTTCATCAGTACTGGCTACCTGTAAGGAATGTGAGCATGTTGGATTTTAGAACAGGAAAAACACAACTTCCATCTCATTTCACAGTAGAGTTCACTTAGGGATACAGACTTTTTGGTGACAGTAACTGTTACTTTCTGCTTATTAATTCTGATACTTGCATAATGCTAACCTGGTAGATACTGTCAGATGACAAGCCTTCCTCCTACATGTTCTCTATAAAAGAACTGCTAGTGACAAGCATTTTATTATATTAAAAATTCTACTTGATACTGATTTAAGTTACAGTGTATTTATTATGAAGCCAATATTGTGAAATGTTCTTTTTTTTTTCTTTTTCCAGAATGTGCTATTTTTTTTCTTATAATGGACTAAGATGCAGGCTTGTTGTGTAGAATGAGGAGCTATTGCCCAGATGGACCTTAGTGAAAGTAACTTAAATAAGCGAGAGATTTTGCTTCTGTTTGGGAAAATGATCTAAGATGGATGCTGTTATTTTGGGCAGGTGGAGACTAATATTTTATCTCAATGTTTGCAGCTTAAGTTCAGCCTACTTCAGGGTCTAGAACAGGGTGTCCAATTGTTTGGCTTCCCTGGGTCACATGGGAAGAATTGTGTTGGGCCACACATAAAAATACACTAGACTAACAATAGCTGATGAGCTTAAAAAAAAAAAAAATTGCAAAAAAAATGTGATAATGTTTTAAGAAAGTTTATGAATTTGTGTTGGGCCACGTTCAAGGCCATCCTGAGACGCATGTGGCCCGCAGGCCGGGTTGGACAAGCTTGATCTAGAAGTTTTCCAGATTTTACTACAATGTTCAAAAGGCAAGCTTTAAAAGTGGGGAAAGGAATTTTGGGTAAGATACAAAGACAGGTTTGAAAAAGCTTACAAGTTCAGAGAACTGCACATGGTTTCGTAAGACCAAAGTGCAATGTCCGTGTGAAGCAGTGGCAGGCGATGGGAAAGGATAGGTTAGTGGAGCCCAGACAATGCAGGAGCTTTATACTTGATGCTGAGGAGTGTGGATATGTTTCTGCAGATAGTGGGGAAACTTCTGATTTTTTTTTTTTTTAAGGTGGACAGATAGGATCAAGTTTGCTTTTGTTAATTCATCTGACAATGTAGAAGGCGGACTGAAGGTAGGGAGACTATTGTATTCATTGGAGACTCATTCATTGTTAGAAGACTATTGTAATCATTCAAGCAAGAAATAATAACCTAGGCCAGGTACGGTGGTTCATTTCTGTAATTTTAGCACTTCGGGAGGCCGAGGTGGGAGAATAGTTTGAGGCCTGGAGACAGGGTCTTGCTCTGTTGCCCAGGCTGGAGTTCAGTGGTGTGATCATGGCTCACTGCAGCCTCCAATTCCTGGGCTTGTGATCCTCTTGTGTCAGCCTCCCAAGTAGCTGGGACTGTAGACGTGAGCCACCATGCCTAGCTGAAATTACTTTTTAAATTAAAAAAAGTTTTTTTTTTAAGATGGAGTCTTGCTCTGCTACCCAGGCTGGAGTGTAGTGGGGCGATCTCAGCTCACTGCAACCTCCACCTCCTGGGTTCAAGTGATTCTCCTGCCTCAGCCTCCCAAGTAGTTGGGACTACAGGTGCATGCCACTACGCCTGGCTAATTTTTGTAGTTTTAGTAGAGATGGAGTGTCACCATATTGGTCAGGCTGGTCTCAAACTCCTGACCTCAGGTAATGCACCTGCCTTGGCCTTCCAAAGTGTTGAGATTACAGGCGTGAGCCACTGCGCCTGGCCTCAGATTACTTTTTATACATTGAAAGATGACCTGGAAATTAATCAAGACATTAATTTCGATAGTAATACAGTCGAGTGACATAAACCTCAGAGAAGAGGAAGGTTTCTGTGCTGTTGCCCCACCCACTAGAGTGGAAGAACTTTGAGGGAGATAGAATAGTGATATTATATTCTAGTTCCTATAGATAAAGAATGTTTGCCAAGAAGGTTGAATTCTGTAGCTGAACTCCTTTGCTGAGAGATGAAGGAACACTGTTTCATGGATAGATTTAGTCTGTGATTCTCTGTGGAGATGATTACTGTCAGTTCTCTTTATCCTAGCAGCATTTGGAAAACTGCAGCTAAGTGACCTGCCGTCATTTCCTAATGTTACTATAATCTGGTGTCAATGACTAATGGTCTCATTGGGCTAGTTATTCCCCTCCAGCAATGCTGGCATCAGGAAGCACATTAATAGTCTGTAAGAAATGCATTCATTAAAAACCAGGTAATCACTTTGGAGCTGGTCCTGGCAATGTCTGAATAAGTTGGACAAGTTAGAGAAAATCTTGAGCCTGAAAGCTACTTTGTCTTTCAGCTTGGTTTGGGCAAGGTAAGAAGAGGTGAATCAGTTATAATTTGATGGGATCTGATGTTACTTTTATAAGATGTATCACTTTAATATGATGCTTCATCATTAATGTTTTAGTAATCTGACAGCATTAGAGACAGTTGATATTCCCCCCTATTTTATTATTTCTTGGCTTCATGACAGAACTGTGCATTAAAATGCACTTAAGATTTAAAAAGGGATATCTAAGAAAGTGGTTAAAAAACAAACAAATCCCAAGTGGCTTGATCTTACTTACAAACTCTAACAATGCGTAGCTAATTGCAGAGAGATTTTATTATTCACAGTATTGTGTCAAGTCTCCTGTGCATATCTTCTGTATTGGAGCATAAGTAATGGAGATGTTATCTTGCCCAACATTAGGTTTGAGGAAGTTGTTTTCAAGACAGAAATAGTAGAATAGTGTTATTCCATACTGTGCTTTCCCATTTTATATAAGCTTGCTGAAATTAAGTTTGGGCAATAGGCCCTTGAGCTAAATGTGACCTGATAGAAAGTTTTAGCAACAATGAAAAAAATTACAACTATCTAATATACATATCTAATATTAGATATTTACCTTATTTACATATCATGCACAATCAAACAAATGCCAATTATAACTACATTATTTTTTGCTTGCCAAAATGGCAAAACTTCATGAAACAAGTTTATGCTCAGTGTTGCTCTGTGATTGGGGGACTAGGTAGGCATGATTTCAGTAAAAATAATTTAGTAATGGTATGTTTCAACAGTGTATCAACAACCTGGAAAGTATATATATTTTGACTTAGGATTTTCATTTGTAAGAATTTGTCTTATAGAAATAATAGTAGGTCAAAACAAGAATGTAGTCATAAGAGTATTTACTGCAATGTTGTTTAGAAGAGGGAGAAAACAAATAAAAATGGGCTGGGTGCAGTGGCCCATGCCTGTGAGTCCCAGCACTTTGGAAGGCTGAGGTGGGTAGATCACTTGAGGCCAGGAGTTTGAGACCAGCCTGGTGAAATCCCATCTCTACTAAAAAAAAAAAAAACAAAAAACAAAAGAAAAGAAAACAAAAACCCATAAAAAACAAAGAGATGAAAATTAAAAGGGATCTCACAAGACATATGAATATGTTGAACTTCAAACTGATGCAAAGAGGTGTTCATCTAGATTCAATAGTGGGCAATTAGAATTTGAAACTTATTTGTCATTGATGATTGCCCTATGCTCAGAGGAATCATAGTTTAAACAAATTTTTTTTTTTTTTTTAAGAATTGAAGTTGAGTTTCGGAAAAGTCAGACATTTAAGTTTACAACCATAGTTGAAATTCAAACGTGTATATTCCTTAATTACGAAATGTCTGTTCTGTTAGTACAATTTAGCATAAAGAAGAGATGTACCTATACGTGAAGTATATCAACCAATAAGAAACAAAATGCTTTAAAACTTTGCATTCAAACCTATGATTCCAGAACTGTTTTGACATTTTAAACTATATGGTCAAACTCTAGGCAAGTTTGGTTCCTTTGTGTTTGTGAAACTATATTTTTCATAAATCTTCTGAAGTAAAAACTAAGCACTCTCATATAGTTATTTAAATCTGGAATTGGATTTGGAATGTGCCTTGATTTTATATACCTTTGTTCTTGAGGCTACCTGTATTTGTCAGTTTTATCTTAACTTATTCAAAATGGGTCTCTTAGTAAAATTAATTGTCTAACTATACACTTTTAGTTTGAATAAGCTTTTTGGATTAATTTGGGATTTTTGGCCAAGTTTCTATTTTTGTATGATCAATAATTCATACTTATAGTAAGCAAAAAATTTATATATCTGTACTTATAGAGATTTATGATTCTGTGGCTCTAAAAGTTTCAGTGCTCTTAGAGTTGTGGAAAGAGCTGAGCACTATATTAAATGAAACCTCTACGTGCCAGGCCCTAGCTGGGCTTTCTCGAGGCATCAGAGTGATAAAGTTTGTTGAGGAAATGGTGAAACCCATACCTTTGTCCTGCCGTGTTTTTTCTTTATGAGATCACAGTTGAAGTCCCTGACTCTCATTATAGTGAAATTGAGATTTTAACCATTTGTTCCTGTTTACATCCCAAATCCATCATAGCTAAGCGTAGGAATTTCAGATATTTTTCCAAGAGCAATTGTGAGTTTTGTTTTTGTTTTTGTTTTTGAGACGGAGTTTTGTTCTGTCACCCAGACTGGAGTGCAGTGGCGTGATCTCGGCTCACTGCAACCTTCGCCTCCCAGGTTCAAGCGATTCTCCTGTCTCAGCCTCCTGAGTAGCTGGGACTACAGGCACGCGCCACCAAGCCTGGCTAATTTTTTGTATTTTTAGTAGAGACGTGGTTTCACCATGTTGGTCAGGCTGCCTTTAAACTCCTGACCTTGTAATCTGCCTGCCTCAACCTCCCAAAGTTGTCAGTATTTTACTTACTTTTCTTTCCTTGTATATTGGAATAGTTTTTTTTTTTTTTTTTAAAGTTATCATATACACTACCGGTGGAGGTAAAAACACAAACTTTTTTTCTCGGAGGCTGAGGCAGGAGGATCACTTGAGCCCAGAGGTTCGAGACCAGCCTGGGTAACATAGCAAGACCCTGTCTTTATAAAAAGAAAAAGAATTACTGGATGGTGTGCACCTGTAGTCCTAGCTACTTGGGAGTCTGAGTCAGGAGGATCACTTGAGCCCAGGAATTTAAAGCTGCAATGAGCTATGATTGTGGCACTGCACTGCAGTCTGGGTGACAGAGTGAGACCCCATCTCTAAGAATAAAATAAAATGGAATTAACATTCACTGTCAATAAAGGCACTTTTGTGCCCTTTTTGGTCCCCTTCTTGACTGTCCTGGTTGTATGAGATCTGTTTTTCCTCTAAATTCATTGTATACTATTTTCTTTACATTGTACATTTGACCATCTCTGGGAAAATGTTAAGGATGTTAATGTTCTCATTTTAGTATACTGCTATCTCACTTTTCAGAATATCATCTTCCTAATCTTTTTCTTTAGTCATTTTATCCAGTTGTAATTATGTAAGCCACCATAACCTTTTTCTGAATCAAAGCAAAATATTAATTAATAAATGTTTGCTTCTGTAATAGTGTATATTTTATTCCTTGTATCAAATTTTTAAGTCAATAAGTACTGTGATTTAAGAACTTTTTATCCTATAATACTGAATAAAGTGCTTTGATATAGAATATGGTGCATAGATGTAGATATGCATTTAGTGTCTTGCATATTTGTTGAATGAATGATTACTACACATATGAGCTAAGTCAGCTGTTTGGGGTCTTCTGTTTGCCTGCATCTGATTGGCCTATCAAGTAGACTGCCTGCCCACCTGTTAGGCCCATATGGGCTTGCTGAGTATATAACTAGTGTTTTGCTCAGCACACCTCTGCTTGTGAGCATGGACTGATGTCTGCTCTTAGACTAGTTGCCAAGGAGTCAGGTGAGTGGCAATGTGAAGGAAGATTGGCAGTGAAGATATCTTAAAGAGGTAATCTAATAATAATGGCCAGTGGTTCCCCTGAATCTTGTTTGCTCAAGTTGTTCACGTCAGAGAGATGTAAAATTGCTTTCTTTTGAGTGGATTTGGGAAGTCTTTTTTGATAATGGGAAAAAATGAGAAGGTCCTCTATGATATTGTTGTGGATGGATGTGCATGAACCTGTTAAATTTTGAGCTTGAATACTTCCATTAACAACTTAATTGAGAATAGCTAGATAGTGTCTATTGTTTATTCTTTTTATAACAAGTAGAGAAATAGAGAAATGTCTTTTTTTTTTTTTTTGAAAGAGAGTCTCCTTCTGGCGCCCGGACTGGAGTGCAGTGGCGTGATCTTGGCTCACAGCAACCTCTGCCTCCCGAGTTCAAGTGATTCTTACGCCTCAGCCTCTTGAGTCGCTGGGATTATATGTGCCTATTACCACACCCAGCTAATTTTCATATTTCTAGTAGAGATGGGGTTTCATCATGTTGGCCAGTCTGGTCTTGAACTCCTGGCCTCAGGTGATCCACCCGCCTTGGGCTCCCAAAGTGTTGGGATTACAGGCGAAAGCCACTGTGCCCGGCCTGAGAATTGTCATATTTTTAATCCTGTTGGGTCTCCCACTTCTCATGCCACTGTATTTGAGCAAGTTTATATAAATTATTGATATCTTTCTGGTCACAAAAGTGCAGCTATATTTAAGATAATATTTTCTTATTTTCACCCTCTTGACATAATCAAGCCATAGCATGAAATTGAGATTTATTATTTATTGTTTATTGAATAACATTTTGCTCCTTCTTTTATTTTTATTTATTTATTTATTTTATTTTAATTTTATTTATTTATTTTTTTGAGACTGAATCTCGCTCTGTCGCCCAGGCTGGAGTGCAGTGGCGTGATCTTGGCTCGCTGCAAGCTCCGCCTCCCAGGTTCACGCCATTCTCCTGCCTCAGCCTCCCGAGTAGCTGGGATTGTAGGCACACACCACCACACCTGGCCAATTTTTGTATTTTTAGTAGGGACAGGGTTTTGCCATGTTGGCCAGGCCGTTCTCGAACTCCCGGCCTAAAATGATCCACCTGCCTTGGCCTCCTAAAGTGCTGGGATTATAGGCATGAGCCACTGCACCCAGCTCAAATTTTGTTCCTTTTTAATAATTAATTAATCAATTAATTAATTAAGATAGAGTCTTGCTGTGTTGTCCAGGCTAGCCTTGAACTCCTGGGCTCAAATGATACTCCCATCTCAGCCTCCTGAGTATTTGGGACTACAGGCAGGTTCTACCACACCTGACTTGTTCCTTATTTTAGATTTTGAAAATAAGCAAGTGAAAGAAAGGCTTATCAAAGTGCACACAACATTTTGCTAGATACTGTGGGTGATTTTTTAGGGAAGATGCCATTCCTCCCCTGAAGAAGATAATTATTGTAGAGTTAGAGCTAACAGACACAATTAGATGATATATAAATTTATTCTTAAGAGCCAGGTTTTTTTTTTTTTTGAGATGGAGTCTCGCTCTGTCCCCCAGGCTGGAGTGCAGTGGTGCAATCTCGGCTCACTGCAAGCTCCACCTCCCGGGTTCATGTCATTCTCCTGCCTCAGCCTCCTGAGGAGCTGGAACTATAGGCGCCCACCACCACGCCCGGCTAATTTTTTGTATTTTTAGTAGAGATGGGGTTTCACCGTGGTCTTGATCTCCTGACCTTGTGATCCGCCCTCCTTGGCCTCCTAAAGTGCTGGTATTACAGGCGTGAGCCACTGTGCCCAGCCTGGAGCCAGGTTGTTGAGAGGATTAAGAGCAATCACTAGACGATTAGAATATTGGGGACTTCTAAAACATCTGAAGTGTATCTAGAATAGTAGATAAGCTCTGCATAGGTATAAAGTAGGGTGAGCCGAGTGTGGTGGCTCATACCTGTAATCCCAGCACTTCGGGAGGCTGAAGTGGGTGGATGCCTTGAGCTCAGGAGTTTGAGACCCGCATGGGAGCATGGTGAAACCTTGTCTCTACAAAAAATACAAAAATTAGCTGGGTGTGATGGTGCACACCTGTAGTCCTAGCTACTTGGGAGGCTGAGGTGGGAGGATCTCCTGAGCCTGGGAGGCGTAGGTTGCAGTGAGCCAAGATCACGCCACTGCACTCCAGCCTGGGTGACAGAGTGAGATCCTGCCTTTTTTTTTTTTTTTTTGAGACGGAGTTTTGCTCTGTCGCCTAGGCTGGAGTGCAGTGGTGCGATCTTGGCTCATTGCAACCTCCACCTCCCAGGTTCAAGCGATTCTCCTGCCTCAGCCTCCCGAGTAGCTGGGATTACAGGCATGTGCCATCCCGCTCGGCTAATTTTTGTATCTTTAGTAGAGATGAGGTTTCTTCATGTTGCCCAGGCTGGTCTCAAACTCCTGACCTCAGAAGATACACCTGCCTCAGCCTCCCAGAGTGCTGGGATTACAGGCGTGAGCCACCATGCCTGGCCTGAGACTGTCTTAAAGAAAAAAAAAAAAAAAAGGATTGAAAGTAGAGATGAGAAGTGCCTGGAAAATAGGACTTTTAAACTGAGCTTGCTGCAGAGGTGGACACAAAAATTTGGGGCCATTTTGTGCGAAGAATGAAGAATAGCAGGACAAAAACAGATTGTTTGGGGGTTAGTATTAATAATTGTATAGGTAGCGTGGGGACAGCTTTTAGAGAGCCTTGAAAGCTGAAGCCGTATGTTTTAGTTTGGTGTGAGTAAACATAGGTTCCTGGCGCACTGTAGCAGGAGTGTTTTACGCAGTTTAGTCTGACAATGATGGCTTATAGGACATATGACTGTGGTCAGGATGAGGAGATTAATTAGCTAATCCCAAAGGGATTTTGTGATCATTTATTGAATCTTTACCACCAAGCACTATTTGTCATGAATCATTATTTCATCTAAACCTGGCAACTGCCCCGTGAGTTTGATATTGTTATAATCCTCACCATAACAAGTGAGAATGCTGATGCACAGCAAGGGCAAGCACCTTTCTTAGGGTCACAAAACTAGGAAGGAGTAGAGCAGTCTGTTTGGCTCCGGGAACCAGGATCTTAACCACTGTGCTCCAAACTGTTATTTTTCAGAGAAAAGAAGATTAACATTCTTTCCTTCGATGTATTTTTTTCCTTGCTAATTCCCTATCTCCTTACCTGCAACGTGGCTTAGTGATCTTAGGACAGAGGTTTGGCTTGGAGACTTCAGAGAGATTTGTCCATTTCAAACTCTTCAAAAACAGTTACTGGTTACTTACAAATAATACTTTATAATTCAGTAACTGTGAAAAATCAAAACAATTTTAAATAGATTTTAAGGCTGGAGAAGGGAGGCTAGCTAATTGCATAAATTCGTTGAAGTTTGATTTCCTTTACCTTAGTTGTATCATAAAAAGGAATGGTTTTTATATTTATACTTGTTTAAATATACTATTTATACCTGTTTAAATGCTAAGCCAACAAAAGCTCTCTAAAAGAATCCATGCACACAAACACATGCCTGTTTCGTCATGGATGTGTAACTCACTCATGGTCACTCTTCCTGATGTCTGTGCCACACAGTTCGGAAAAGGCACTTGCTTGGCTGTCACGCTCTGGGTTCCCTTTGTCATTTGTGACAATTGGTCTCTTTGCTGTACATCTTTTGGGATGAAGGATTGAGCTCTTGTAAAAGCATTTCAGAGGTTTTTCAAGTAATGATTTTTCCTCTCATTCTTTACTGTTTGGTTTCTTAGGCAACCCAGCCTCGCCTTGTGCCCTGCTGACGTCTGTTCATCCCCTCTTCCTCTCCACTACCCCTCCCGTTACTCAAGTTGTTTTTCCATTGCTTCTTTAAGATTGCACTAAAGGAATATACATGTTTTCCTAAATATCTGCTCCTCTGTACTTTTTAGAATATATTAGAACAATGGGAAGAAAAAAAATCATTTTTAGAAGCTAAGTAACCTGTATTTTTAGGTCAGTTATAACAGGGTTTCATCCATATAAGGCTAAATTTATTCTGTTGTTTCTAGTGTTTGTTTTCTTTTTTAAAGTTAAACAATAATGAAGAAATTGTTGTCCATTTAAACCAGGAATTCCATAATTAAGCTATTTTAGGAATGTAAGGTGTTGTACAGGGAAAACCAGTCTGAAAATGGTGTGCATGGTTGGGTTACTAGATGGTTATGCTGTGATTTGTTTTTTAAAAAATCAATTGTGTCTATGAAAAGCATTTCTGTTACTGTAGGAAGGGATTTTTAGAATTTTCAAAATCTAGCTTTTGGCTGAGTGTAGTGGCTCCTGCCAGTAAGCCCACCACTTTGGGAGGCTGACGTGGGAGGATTGCCTCAGGCCAGGAGTTCGAGACCCATCTAGGCAACATAGTGAGACTCTGTTTATTAAAATAAAAATAAAATACAAATCTGTCTAGTTGTTGCTCACATTTGGTCCTTTAGAGATACTTTCTTGAGACAGAATCTCTCTCTGTCACCCAGGCTGGAGAGCAGTGGCACGATCACGGCTCATGGCAGCCTCTATCTCCTGGACTCAAGTGACCCTCCTACCTCAGCCTCCCAAATAGCTGGGACTACAGGTGCATGGCACCACGTCTGGCTAATTTTTAATTTTGTTTTGTAGTGATGAGGTCTCTCCATGTTGCCTAGGCTCGTCTCGAACTTTCGGGCTCAAGAGTCCTCCTGCCTTGACTCCCGGAAGTGCTGGGATTATTATAGTCATGAGCTACTGCGCCTGACCTGGTGATACTTTTTGAATCCTGATTCCTTGACCCTTTAGCATCCTAGGCAAAGACAACCATTTCTACTAGGTAAAGCACAGTGAAAAGCCCTGCTTCTCTATATACAAATGAAACAGATTGTACAGTTAATATGTATTGCGTGCTGCATGGTCCATCCTAACTGTAGTGCTAATTGCCATACCATTTACTTTTACATTTGGAAGTGTTTTACTTTGGCCTCATTGTAATTTTGTTTTTTTAATGCTGTAGAGTGTATGGGATATAGGTAAGAAGTGGATAGGAAAGGAAACAGTAGAATCAGAAATAGTAAGAATTGCTATATAAATGCGTTTCCCTGTAAATGCACACAAATATATGAGGTGATTTTTTTTTGTTTGTCTTGCTCTGTCGCCCAGGCTGGAGTGCATTGGTAGGATCTCAGCTCACTGCAGCCTCTGCCTCCTGGGTTCAAGCAGTTCTCTTGCCTCAGCCTCCAGAGTAGCTGGGATTATAGGCGCCCACCACCACGCCTGGCAAATTTTTTGTATTTTTAGTAAAGATGGAGTCTCACCGTGTTGGCTGAGCTAGTCTCAAACTCCTGACCTCAAATGATCCGCCCGCTTTGACCTCCGAAAGTACTGAGATTCCAGGTGTGAGCCACCACGCCCGGCCACGAGTTTTTTGTATGTATGTCTAAATATGTAGAAAGACAAGATCTACCCCCTTCTTTGGTATCTACAATAAATTTAGTGATATATGTGTATGGGTGTACATATATATAGATGTGTATGCTGTGAGTTAGAAATGAAAAACCTGCCATAAAAGCAAGAGGAAGGAGGAGTTAATTTTGCCTGAAGATGTCAGGGGAGGCTGCACTGAAAGCATTTGCCATAGACCTGGTGTTAGGAGATTGAATGGGCATTACTAGCTGTGTATAGTGGTTAGTACCAAAAAGTATGGGGATAGGGAGGGGACAGTGCTGGGAATATTGGAAAATCTAGTTGAAAGATAGGTTGAAGGCCGATTGTGAAATAGTTTCACTTTATCATTTAATAGGCAGTCACCAAAATTTGTTTGGTTAGACCTTTTAGATCACATTTGTATTTTGAGAGTATCTCTAATAGTGTAGAATTATGTGTACTTCTTGACTGAAACGATATTGTTAAATAATGAATTTGTAACTTAGTTATTAGAGTGTTCAAATTATACCTGTTTCTCCCCCTTCCCTCAATTTTTAGAAAGCATTCTCTAATGAGGCAGGGTTTTTTGTTTGTTTTGAGACAGTGCCTTGCTCTGTTGCCCGTACTGGAGTGCAGTGGCATGATCTTGGCTCACTGCAGCCTTTGCCTCCCGGGTTCAAGTGATTCTCATGTCTCAACCTCCTCTGTGGCTGGGATTATGGGCATGTGCCACCATGCCTGGCTAATTTTTGTATTTTTGATAGAGACGGGGTTTCTCCATGTTGGCCAGGCTGGTCTTGAACTCCTGGCCACCTAGAATCTGCCCACCTCGGCCTCCAAAAGTGCTGGAATTACAGGCATGAGCCACTACAACCAGCCAAGGCAGGTTACTTTTATATTGGTTAAAAGTTAGTGCCTGATATTAAAATCCTTAGTCTCCCACTAACCAGCTCTCTCTCTGGCCTTGGATAAGCCTTAAACTTTGGTTTAATTCATTTGTAAAACAAGCATAGTAATGCCTACGTCAAAGAACTGTTGTGAGGATTTGATTGAACGGGATAATATGTAAAACACAGCTCTTGACACAATGTAAATGTCGCTGAAAAATAGTAGTGATAATTTTGTGGTAGCAGCTTTCATTGTAGAAGAAAATTAATGGAATGTTAAGGATTAATGATTTCGGGAGGTGGAGAGGAGGACACCTTGTTAAGTAGATTAATTAGGAAGTTATTGGTTTGTCCAAACAGTGCTTTTAGGTGACAAGGGAATTCAGTGTGGAAGAGAAGGTTTGGTGGGAGAAGAAAATATAATCAGCTTAGTTGTAGATGGGTTGAGTTTGAGGTACCCAAGGACACAAAGGTAATATTGTGGAGATGACTGTTGAAAATATGAAGTCTGGAGATACGAATGTGAAAGTTATTACTGTGTGGTTGGAAGTACCTGTGTCTGGGAAGAGTGATCGAGTGAATAGTGGCTTATGAAGGTTTTCTTTTTTTAAAAAATTTACTTTCAACATACTGCCAATAAAGTAATTTGCACTGTTGTACTAAGGTATTAGACTATGTATTCTGAATTTAGATTTGTTGCTTTACTTGTTAATGTGTATAGGTTATACCCAGTTTTGGTAAGCCTCCTGACCTTTGGCCCCATTCACAGCATTCTCTCTATCTCTCAAAGGGAAAAAGAAGTTCATTCTTTGAACTGGGGAGTGCTCTGATGTTGGCAGGTCTGCTCCTCCTCAGGTCTAGACACTCTTGGCCTCCACAGTGGTTTTATTCAGGGAGAGTTCTCACCTTTGAATATAGACTTAGTGCAGACTTTCTGGTAGTTGGCTAGGCGGGAGCACAACAGTGATTGGTATTGGTAAGTACATGTATTGCTGCCAAGAAGTTGCATAGTTCTTGTGTTCAGTCATAGCCTTTTCTTTACATGACGACCCCGCTAAAATACAGAATGGCCTGCTGCCTTCTCACAGAAGGTCTACTGTTCCCAGCTTCTTTTTTTCTGAGTGAGAAGAAAAGGTCTTTTGCCACTGTTTTCAGACAGAAATTTAAATTTCAGCTGCCTTGGATCCTATATAATAAAAGATTGAGACACAGAAATTGTTCTATTAGACTTGAAATTTTGATTGCTTTTACTTCCTAGTTTGTAGAAGCGTTTGAACCTAAAATCCTATGTGTGTTTTTAGTTACCTTTTTGAGTTAAACTTTCAGAAACTATCTGCTTAAGTTAAAAATTTACTCTTGTTAATCGCCCAACCATATCTTACTTCATGTGTCAAAATCTGCATATTTTTAATTTGGAAGTCCACAGTAGGTGGAAGTCATAGGAACTCCCAGTCAGGGTATTCACAGTAACTACTCACAGTAATAGGAACTCAGTCAAGTCTAATTTTTCATTTTAATTTTTCCAATCCCTTCTTTACTTCTAGGATACTAATTGAAAAAAAAAAAAAAAAAAAAAAAAAAAAAAACTTGGGTTGTCTTTAGTTTCAATTTATAATTTTTATTAGGATTTTACTGATACTGTATCTTTTTGGCTGGAGGTCTCAGAGGACTGACGTGGTTCTACTTGCTTGCTCTTGGGATTTAGAAGGATAGTTTCTGTTGTGTCGAGCCAGCAACATTTTGCTTATTTTCAAGAGGCAGAGTGGCAGCCTACTAAATTGCAAGGTTGTGCAGACCTTAAATAAGTGTATGGTGAGCTCTAAAGTTACAATGTTAAATTAGTTTCTGGCTGGCCCACATTGTTTCCAAAGTTGACTTTGCATTTTAAAAAGCCTTACTGATTTAAAAAGCGAATAGAGAACTGCCTGGAAACACATGTCATCTGAGAGACATTTGAACATGGGAAAAAAAAAAATGTGGACGGAAAGGTGCTGCTGGCTGGGCATCGTAGACTAGAAACCTGCATTTAAAGTTTTCTGCTTGGGTAAGACATGTTTTCCTGGTTTATCCTCATGTATTTTTCCGTCTGTGTTCTCTTGCCATTATTACCACCAAATACTGGAGAATGCTCCTTTACTTGTTGTACTCTTATCTGGGAGACAGACTAGAGTGTTAATTATGTAGGGGCAGAAAGGGAGAATTGCGGGGTTTTTTTTGTTTTGTTTTGCTTTTTTGGTATTTAGGTTCATTGATGCACAGGGCATATGTTGTCTTCTTTTAGATTTTTCAGTGAAGTTTTATACTCCTCTCTATAAAATTCTCAACATTTATATTTATACATACATATATGTAATATTTTATTTACTTATTTATTTATTTATTTATTTATTTATTTATTTATTGAGAAAGAGTCTTGCTTTGTTACCTAGACTGGAGTGCAGTGGCATGATCGTGGCTTACTGAAGCCTCAACCCCCCAGACTCAAGCAATCCTTCCACCTCAGCCTCCCAAGTAGCTGGGACCACAAGTGCACGTTAACATGCTTGGCTAATTTTTAAATTTTTAAATTATTATTATTATTGTACAGATAGAGTCTTGCTGTGTTGCCTAGGCTGGTCTCAAACTCCTGAGCTCAAGCAATTCACCTGCCTCGGCATCCCAAAGTGCTGGGATTACAGATGTGAGCACCACTGGCTGAACCAGTGTTTTTTCTCTTATAATATTTTCTTGAAACATTTTATAATGTTTCTTCTGATACTTTGTGGCTCTTCTGAATGTGTTCTTTTAAAAATTATCATTAGAAAGTTACTGCATTTTTCTTTTTTTGAGTCAGAGTCTCATTCTGTCACCCAGGCTGGAGTGCAGTGGCGTGATCTCGGCTCACTGCAAGCTCCGCCTCCCGGGTTTACGCCATTCTCCTGCCTCAGCTTCCCAAGTAGCTGGGACTGCAGGCGCCCGCCACTATGCCTGGCTAATTTTTTGTATTTTCAGTAGAGACAGGGTTTCACCGTGTTAGCCAGGATGGTTTCGTTCTCCTGACCTCGTGATCCACCCACCTCGGCCTCCCAGAGTACTGAGATTTCAGGCATTACTGCATTTTTCTGCACTAGGATCTCTTTATTTTGTACTTAGGCTTTGCTTGCTCCCTCTTTGCTTTAGTTTCATCATCTGTGAAACAAAGGGGTTAGGTTAGAATGAGATATTTCCAAAGATCTTTCTACTTCTCACACTACATGGTGCTGTGTCGAGGTAATGTCCTTTACATACCTCATGAAGTTAGTACTAGTTGTACCATCCAAACCACACTTAAGTTCTGTGAATACAAACAAACAGCTTTGTTCACATGTGTTTGCGTGTGTTTCAACATACCATGTTCTCTGCATAATGATTCTTCAACGGTTTGAGGTAAAGAGTGAGTACTTCAGTTTAAAAATAACAGTCAAAAATATAGTTTCTTATTCTGGTGGACGTGGTTTACTACTACTTCCTCCCCCTGCATTTTAGTTTGTTGCTGTACTAGTTTTATTGCATATTTTCTCTCCTAAAAATAGATGGTCTTTATCTAAAGCATAATTTTTGTAAATATTTGCATCTCAAGTAAATTTTTTCCTACCGCATGGATTTCATGTGGTGAGTTCCATGAAAGCAGGTTGTGTTAAGAGGGCATTCTCCTAGTACCTGTTTATTCTTTTCCATACCTCTGCCCCAAGGATCTTGTTTGCAGAAGTCAGAACACTGGCAGTTTGAGTAGTACTTTTGAAGAGTTATTTTTATATTTATTTCTGCTGGGTTGAAGGAGGTAGATGTTGTACTCATTATCTCAGAATATCTATTGAGTCCTAACCCCCAAAATGTACCTTAGAAACAGGCTTTTTTTTTTTTTTTTTTTTTTTTAAATCTTTTATGAAGACACAGGATACACACATTTCTGTTAGATGTTGGCCAGGAATTTGTTTGAACAAATTGAAATGGCAAGTTTTAACTGTAATTTGAATAGAGTTCCAGAAAATGAAGTTAGGGCAAAGGTTGGTGAGGGGTCATATTGGAGTGGCACTGAGCTAGTACCAATTTGTTTGTTTGTTTTGTGGTAAAATACACATAACATAAAACTTAGCATTGTAACCGTTTTTAAGTGTACAGTTCACTAGTGTTAAGTACACTTATATAGTTGTGCACTCAATCTCCAGGACTCTTTTCATCGTGCAAAACTGAAACTGTACCCATTCAGTAACAACTCCTCATTTCCCCTTCCCTCCAGCCTCTGGCACCACCATTCTACTTTCTGTTTCTATGAGTTTGAGCCAGCATTTGTTTAGTTTTCTCTTTTTTTGTCTTGAGAACTTGACCTTCTTTATGACAGCTAAATGGGTGTTGAACATGAAGAGGAGAATAATCCAGTAAAACTGGTAGCCTCTCTTCATGATCTTGAGTGTTGCTGGCTGCCAACCCCGAAATTAGAGTATCAGTCAATCTTCTGTAATGCAGAGTTTGGAAATTGCTATTCCTTTTGTTTGAGGATGATGACAATATCTAGTGACTAACACTTACTTTGTACTTATTACATGCCTGAGGATAGAGGAAAGACCTGTTTCTGGGAAGAAAGAGTAAAGGAAAGATTGGGTGCAAGACAATGTATAGATACATAAAGGAAATTGAGGGAGTTCTTGTCTGTTTTCTCTGTTAAGCTCAAAGCTATGTCATCTGTTGAAAGTTAGGGGGCTCAGGTTGGTTAGGAGGTTTAAATAAAGTGACAGATGTTTGCAATTACTAGGAAATGGGATAGAGACCTCATCAGGGAAAGTAGAATAATACTAATAGTATTAGTAGTAATAATAACAGCAACAAGAACAGCTGATAATGACTAGTTATCTATTCTATGCCAGCTACTACATTTTATGTTGTCATCTTTATAGCAACCTTATTAAAGTAGTCATTACAGGTGAGAGGCTAAGTTGCAGAGTTAGGATGCCAATGTCATGCTCTTGCCCCAAGCCCAGGTGTTCTTTCCTTTTTCTGCACTGTTAATGGCATTGGGAATGTCGGCTTGACCCTGCAAACCAGAAGTTTAGAGTATAGGTTTTAGAAATTGTTCTTCAGAGAGAGGAGGAAAAGTGGACTGAAGAGAAAGCTGTATGTCTAAAATATCACAATTATGTTGATATTTTTTTGCCACCAGAATGATTGATGCCCTTGATGGGTCATTTCACTAAATAAAGTGAGTTACCACAGCCCAGTAGAAACCCAGATCTGGTTGTGTAACTTTAACAGAGGTATCTGAAATTATAAATTGATTTTCTTCCAATAGCCTGCATCTGAAATAACTGGATTGAGGCTCATGTCAGTAAATTCTTCAATTTCTATGTAGGGAAAAATGAGGACCTTTTTGTTTGTAATTATTCTATTTATTGAACAGTGATCTGTACTAGAACACTGTGTTACAAAGTGTTTATTTTCCCTAAACAATGTCTTCTCTTGATTCATGTTCATTATTACCCTAAATAAATTGAAATTTAGAAAAAGAAAAACCTAATTTTCTTAGTATCATACATGCAAGCTTAAGTTTTCTTATTTGTTTGTTTGTATTTGACATACATGGAGTTATTTCCAAAGATACAAGCGAACAAATGGAGGCCAAAAAAGTTTGACATAAAGCAGACCAAAACAGATTGAGTTATATTGAACCTCTACACGGACTAGCATTTTGATGTCTAGATGGATAAGTAAGCGTAATACTAATTTACAAGTGCAAACTCAACTAGTAAGATTAATTTCTAGGCTGTAATGGATTTATATAAATACTCTTGTTATTCAAATACAAACTGTGCTGTGGATTAGATGTGCATTGCCTAAAACTGGAGAATATAACTTTAAAAAATTTTTTTGACAAGCCTACAGCCAGCATCATAGAGAAAGTAACTTTGCCTCCCAAATCTGTGTATGTCAGATCACTTATACTTGGAGCTGCACAGTTCTCTCTTCTAGGTTTGACTCTTTAAACTTGGTAACATCTCATTAGGCTAAATGAATTCTCCATGCCCTATTCTCTATCTTTCTATGTTGCCTAACACTTTGATTTTAACATTAGGAAAACAACTACCAATAAACACGAGATGAAATACAAAATAGATGAATACCACTAGTTTGGTAGTATAAACCATTATATAACAGGGATTTGCTGCAGACTCTTCACACATAGAAAAACTTTTCCAGAAGACATTTTTGAAGTTTTGCTATGAAGAAAGTTTGCCAGTGAATAAAAGAACCTTTTGTAGGTCCCTATTTGGGAGTGCGGTAACTGGTGCTTCTGGACTCTATACACAGAGATCCAAGGCTAGGAAAATATCTCAGGGTAAAGCTATCTAAGTTTTGTATCCAAAAGCTATTAATTTCTTCAATTATGAGAAGAAACCACAAATTGCGTAATGGCCTTGGTATTTTGTTGGTATGGAGAGAAGGATGATCTCAGAAGACTTGTAGGCCTGTCTTGGGGTGTCTGTGTGTGTGTGTGTGTTGCTTTTTTTCCAACTTATAAAAAACTCAACAATCAATCTTAGACACGTTTTTGAAACCGTAGATATTCTAAGTTAGCAAATCCAAATCAGTACACAAAACAACCATTTTTGCCAGCACCAAATGCATACTTTGCTGAGCTTTCTTATCTGGGCTCCAGAGTTTATTCATAGCAAATTCTGACATCTGCTAAGTTCTATTATGACCCAGAGGGGAGTGGAGTGAAGTAGGATGAAGAATCTGGAAACGCATGCTGTCTATAGGGTAAATTGCATTGAGGAATTTGCATCCACGTAGCTTTTCCCCTTATGGACCACTGTGATGTTTAGCAGGCTGAGCTAAAAGGTCATACTGCTCAAGATGAACAACAATAAATGGTTTGTTCAGTGACTTGTTAAGCCTCCTGCCAGTGCCTACTAATAGCCATAATAGCTATTTCTCTTCTGGGATATGAGTTTGGCTGTCATCTTTTTGGGAATATGGTAATTTGTAGCCCTCACTTTCAGCATGGTGGGGAGATCTAACATTTCAAGGTTCTTATCCCAGTGATTTACAGATCCCTTTCGCCCCCACAAACCGCTGCTGCTTCTTTTGAATGTTGAATGCTACCATGGTTTAATTTTTTTTGTTTTTGTTTTTTTTTTTTTGAGATAGGGTCTTGCTCTGTCACCCAGGCTGGAGTACAGTGGCATAATCACAACTCACTGCAGCCCCAGCCGTCTGGGCTCAAGTGATCCTTCTGCCTCAGCCACCTGAGTAGCTGGGACTATAGCCACGTACCACCACACCCAGCTATTTTTTAGATGGGGTTTTGCATGTTGCCCAGGCTGGTCAAACAATTCTCCCACCTTGGCCTCCCAAAGTGCTGGGTTTACAGGTGTGAGCCCTCACGCCTGGCCTTCCTTTGCTTTTCTTTTCAATAGTAAAATTTCTTTTTTCTTCAGTGGTGGTGCAGTTCTAGACCGTGTTTACAGTAGATACAGGGGCACAGCTCCCAATAGTGTTTAAAACGTGAAGTATCAAGGGCAGAAGTTAACATCTCTAATAAGTTTAAATTCCCTCACATTTGCTTTATAGGAAAGTATATTAAGAACGTTTTCCAAAACATTTTTATTCAGCTGATATATGATATTTTACATACCTGCCTTATTAAAATATGGACGTATTCTTGAAATTACAGACCATTTTCTTTCTTTCTTTTTTTTTTTTGAGGTAGAGTCTTGCTGTGTCACACAGGCTGGAGTACAATGGTACGATCCCAGCTCACTGCAACCTCTGCCTCCTGGGTTCAAGCGATTCTCTTGCCTCAGCCTCCCGAGTAGCTGGGATTACATGCACCCTCCACCATGCCCGGCTAATTTTTGTATTTTTGATGGGTTTTGTATTTTGTATTAGAGATGGGTTTTGGCATGTTGTCCAGGCTTGTCTTGAACTCTCGACCTCAAGTGATCCATCCGCCTCAGCCTCCCAAAGTGCTGGGATTACAGGCGTGAGCCACCATGCCCGGCCGATTAGTTTTTAATAAATGAAATAAGATGAATGATGAGTAATTCGTTTTTGGTAATATAGTAGATTAGATATTCAGAGAAATCCCTTCTGTTCAGAACTTTTTTTTTTTTTTTTTGAGACAATCTTGCACTGTCACCCATACTGGAGTGCAGTGGCATGATCTCAGCTCACTGCCATCTCTGCCTCCTGGGTTCAAGCGATTCTCCTGCCTCAACCTCCTGAGTAGCTGGGACTACAGGTGCATGCCACCATGCCCAGCTAATTTGTGTATTTTTAGTAGAGATGGTTTTCACCATGTTGGCCTTGATCTCTTGACCTCGTGATCTGCCCGCCTCGGCCTCCCAAAATGCTGGGATTACACGTGTGAGTCAGTCGGAACATTTTTAAATGAGGCTAGGAAAGGTAAAAATGTATGAGCACATATAATATACATATAACATTCTGGAACTAGTGTAAGAAAAATAATTGAGGCTGGGCGCAGTGGTGCACGCCTGTAATCCCAGCACTTTGGGAGGCCGAGGTGGACAAATCACGAGGTCAGGAGTTCAAGACCAGTCTGGCCAACATGGGAAAACCCCATCTCCACTAAAAATACAAAAAATTAGCTGGGTGTAGTGGCGGGCTCCTGTAATCCCAGCTACTTGGGAGGCTGAGGCAGGAGAATTGCTTGAACCCGGGAGGTGGAGGTTGCAGTGAACCGAGATCGCACCACTGCACTCCAGCCCTGGTGACAGAGTGAGACTCCATCTGAAAAAGAAAAAAAGCATCATTTCATAAGGCAGAGGAAGCCCTGAAGGTGGTGGTGGTTCTGAGGGTTTCTTATAGGATTAGAGCAAAGTGGAGGGATAAGAGACAAGTAGTACCTAAGCATAGTGGAAGGTCCTGTTGAAGACTGTCCCAGATGGAATTGGGACCCTGGAGGGTGCAAGTCTTTAGTGCATGAGTAGAAGAAAGATGTCCTGCTTACAGAGACTTGCCTCTTACTGTCTTGGATCTGGTTGGAGAGGGGAAAGAAACCTCCCATGTAATTGCCTAAGCAGACGCCCATACTTACACAAAGATTTGCAGTCAGATTTTATACTACCTGTGAGGACTGAAAATCTCTAAACCGAAAACTTAGGTGAAAGTATTCCCATTTGGTTATGGTCCCCAGTGTCTGAGAGGATCAAATTCGTATCTCTGTAGAAACACACTTTTAAATTAATTAATTAATTTTAGAGACAGGGTCTTGCTATGTTGCCCAGGCTGGTTGTGAACTCCTAGGCTCAAGCGGTCCTCCTGCCCCGGCCTCCCAAAGTGCTGGGATTACAGGCATGAGCCACCATGCCTGGACAAAACACGCTTTATAGTCAGGCCTTAAAGAATTTTAATAGAGGAAGTTGCAAGAAATGTGAGTTTGCAAAAGAAAATAAGCAACTGTTAGTTAGTCAGATGGGGCAGATTCTATTTTCCAGGTATGGAAACACTATTTCCTGACTCCTGTTCTTCTAGAACCTTACTGTTGTACTATCAAGAAATAGAATGTCTTTCTGTTGAACCTGGGCAGGCCTTTGTGACTGCTTTGACCTAAAGAATATGACAGAAGTGATATTATGTCATTTCTGAGGCTAAGTCATAAAATACCACACATTTATTTATTCTCTTGAGAGAATCATTCTTGGAACCCATCAGCATACTCTGAAGAAGCCCATGGAGAGATCCCTGTGAAAAGGAACTGAGGTCTCAGGCCGGTGGCCCCAGCTAGAAGCTTCCAGCTGACGGCCAGTACTGACTTGCCATTCTTGTAAGTAAGTGATCCTGCAAGTGGATCCTTCAGTTCTCTATCAAGCTGCCCTGGGTGGTGCCATGTGGAGCAGAGGCAAGCTCTCCTCTCTAAGCCCTGAACAGGTTGCTAATTTGTGAGCAAAATAAGTGATTATTGTTATTTTGATCCACTAAATTTTCGAGTGGTTTGATATGCATCAATTGACAGGTAACTAAACATCGGTGGTAACCATCAGTCTTACAAAGCCTACAGATGTTTAAAGAAATAAAGGAGGAGGTTAAAAATATGAAGAAGAGACTCTTAAAACTGATGAGGAAAATATGGAAGAAGAACTCAGTCTCTGTAGAACTTCTAGAAGTAAAAAACATACAGATGCCCCCAGGCTTATGATGGTCTGATTTTAATTTTTCTTTTTTTTTTCTTTCTTATTTTTATTTATTTATTTATTTTTTGGGACAGGGTCTTGCTCTGTCACCCAGGTTGGAATGCAATGGCATGATCTCAGCTCACTGCAGCCTCCACCTCCTGGGCTCAAGCGATCCTCCCACCTCAGTCTCCCGAGTATCTAGGACTACAGGCGTGCACCACTATACCCAGCGAGTTTTTTTATTTTTAGTAGAGACAGGGTTTTACCGTGTTGCCCAGGCTGTTCTCGAGCTCCTGAGCTCAAGTGATCTGCCCGCCTCGGCCTCCCAAAGTGCTGGAGTTATAGGTATGAGCCACCTCACCTGACCTGATTATGGTTTTTCAACTTTACAGTGGTGTGAAAGTGATATTCATTCAGTAGAAATTATACTTCAGTATTCATGAGATATTCAGCACTTTGTTGTAAAATAGGCTTTGTGTTAGAATTCAAGCTTGTCCGACCCACCTTGTTTTGTTTTGTTTTAGGCTTTTAGCAGCCTGACACCATGGTTTTTAGTTTCTGTCTCTAGTGATAAGCGGAGAAGAGAGTTGAGGAAGGGGCTTTACTGAACCAACCAGAAACAGGAACTAGAGAACCCATGCCTGTGTTCCCTCCCTTGGACACCCCTGTAACATGATTTTGCTCAGTAGTAGGCTAACGTCAGTGTTCTGAGTATATTTAAGGTGGACCAGGCTATGATGTTTGGTAGACTAGGTGTTACTAGATGCATTTTTGACTTAGTAATATTTTCAGCTTACGATGGGCTTATAAGGACATAAGCCCCTTGTAAATTGGAGGAGCATTTGTAGTTGAAAAATACAATGGAAAGCGGATACAGAGTAGAGTAAATTAATGAACTGAAAAATAGATCTGAAGAAAATTTTCAGAATTTAGTGCAGAGAAAGAAGAGATGGAACATATGAGATATTTAGTGACATCGAGAATGAGATGATAACATCTATCTGATCTAGTGGATCCCAAACTTTTTAAATCTTAGGATCCCTTATGCTTCCTTTTTTTTTTTTTTTTTTTTTTTAAAAGAAATGGAGTCTTGCTCTGTTGACCAGGCTGGAGTGCAGTGGCATGATCTCAGCTCACTGCAGACTCCACCTCCTGGGTTCAAACAATTCTTCTGCTTCAGCCTCCCAAGTAGCTGGGACTACAGATGCCCATTACCACGCCTGGCTAATTTTTGTATTTTTAGTAGAGATGAGGTCTTGCCGTGTTGGTCAGGCTAGTCTTAAACTCCTGGCCTCAAGTGATCCGCCCAACTTGGCGCCTCCCAAAGTGCTGGGATTACAGGCATAAGCCACTGCATTCAGCCTGCTGTTAAAAAATTATTGAGGACCCAAATTGCTTTTGTTTATGTGAGTTACACTTAATAATTTGGTCACATTTTTGCCTTTATGTTATAGTTCAATTAAAAGTTTACTTTAAGAAAGATAACATCATAGAGTGAGAAGGTGAGCCACAACTTGAGAGATGTACTGGCAAAGATTTGTTAGCCAGAATATAAAAGAGCTCCTCAAATAAAAAAAAAAAATTAGAAAAAATGGAAGTAGAAAAGTCATGAAAAAGTTACTTTTACAGGAGTAGAAACAAATGATCCATGGACATGGAAAAGATCCTCTACCCTTTCAGTAATCAAGAAAATGCAAATTAAAATGGTGAGGAACTGTCTATCTGCTGCTCCCCACTTTTCCCCACCAAACAGGGAAAAATAAAAGATGTAGTTACAATTGTTAGAGATGATATGAGCAGTAGGAGCAGTCCTACTGTTGGGTACCTCCATTTTTCAAGACAATTTGGTTTTACCAAGTGATGTCTAGGTATGTCTCCTAGTGAAATTCTTACATGCATGGCTTAAGAGGCATATGTAAGAATATTTAAAGTATTATTCATAGTAACTAAAAATCCAAACAACTCAAATGTCTAGCAACTGTAAAGCGTAAATACAGTTGGTATATTTATAAAAGGGCATAAAATGAATTAAGTGCCACCACATGCATCTTCATAGAGGAATATTCCAAAATAGCAGGGATCAAAAAAGGCAGTTGGAGTGGCCGGGCGCGGTGGCTCAAGCCTGTAATCCCAGCACTTTGGGAGGCCGAGGCGGGTGGATCACCAGGTCAGGAGATCGAGACCATCCTGGCTAACATGGTGAGACCCCGTCTCTACTAAAAATACAAAAAACTAGCCGGGCGTGGTGGCGGGCGCCTGTAGTCCCAGCTACTTGGAGGCTGAGGCGGGAGAATAGCGTGAACCCGGGAGGCGGAGCTTGCAGTGAGCCGAGATCGCGCCACTGCACTCCAGCCTGGGCGACACAGCGAGACTCCGTCTCAAAAAAAAAAAAAAAAGGCAGTTAGAAATAATAAATATGGGCTGGGTGCAGCGGTACAAGCCTATAATCCCAGCACTTTGGGAGGCTGAGGCAGGAGGATCCTTTGAGCCCAGGAGTTTGAGACCAGCTTGGGCAACATAGCAAGACCCTTTCTCTACAACAAATTAAAAAAACATTATCTGGGCATAGTGGTGTATACCTGTATTTCTAGCTACTCAGAAGGCTGAGGTGGAAGGATCACTGGAGCCCAGGAGTTTGCAGCTACAGTGAATTATGCTCGTATCACTCACTCCAGCCTGTGCATCATTGTGAGACTCTTGCCTCAAAAAAAAAAAAGTATGATTCTATTTGCATAAAGTTTAGACGCAGGCAAATCTAAATAATATGTTGTTTGGGGATACGTATCTGGTGGGATTATAAAGAAAAGCCAGTGAACAAACTTCAGGATGGTGGTTTTCTTGGAGTGGGATGGTGTGGTGCTGTGGAATGGAAGAGTACGTAGGAGCTATGGTTTGAATATGACATATTTTACCATAACATTTTTTGTAAGTGTGTTGTTGAAAGGAACCCTGAGGTGATTCTTTTTCTGAAGAAGACTTTTGGTAATGCAGATAGTAATTCTTTTGGCACATGCTCTTGCACATAAAGTTTTACAGAAAATAAATTTTGCATTTTTTTCCAGAATTTCTTTATGTCAACCTTGCTAAATAGAGAGCGTGCCTAGGAAGAAGATGAAACTAGGAGAATTCATTCACAAGCTTCAGTTCAGTGGTTGTAGCCTTAGAATGAGAAATTAGGCCTTTTATTCTACCTGCCTTAAAATTGGCTTATTATTGTTAAAAACCAATGACTGTTTCTTAGTTTGTTTGTTTTTATTTTCTGTCTGGGAGCAGAAGCACTCTTTTGCCCCTAGCCCTAGCTTGAATCTGCTGTTTGTTAAATACCTCCATGAATTGACGTCTCTTCCTTTTCCGAAGGAATGTGAAACCCAATAATTACACACAGACCTGACCTACTTTGGAGGAACCAGAGGACAAAGAAACCCTAGATTTCTTCGTCCTTTTTTGACTAAAAAGCAGAGATTTTTGGGAGGCAAGGGCCAGAACTTCCTATATCTGTTCTTCCTTGAAGAGCCCAACTCGCATAAGAAGTTTCTGGCTGGGCATGATGGCTCATGCTTGTAATCCCAGCACTTTGCGGGGCTGAGGAGGAAGGATACCTTGAGCCCAGGAGTTCAAGATCATTCTGGGTAACATAACGAGACGCTGTCTCTATAAAAAGGAAGGAAGGGACGGAGGCAGGGAGGAAGAAGAAAGAAGTTTCCCCTTGTGTGTGCTGCTTGTAGGCTAGTGGGCTTGATTCTAATGAAGCCTTTTTGCATGTCTGCTGATCTGGAAATATTTGGCCTTTTCCCAAGGCTCTATGGCTTTGGGAAAATAACGACGAAATACTTATTATTTTTTATTTTTAATTGTACTATGTCATATGTTTGATTTTTGTAAACACCTCAGTCCTTTTTAAAAAGTAATAGTTGGAATATAAACATATACTCTCATTAATTAATAAATCAGCTAGATGACTAGTCCAAACTGTTATTCCATTATCATTGTCATTATCATTGTCTCTGCCCTGTAACTTACTTCTGTCTTAGTTATATTTACCTGTTGTTATTTTGCTAATTTGATAGTTTATTGTCAAAACAATTTTTAATATTTGTCTATTGACTTTTTTTAAAATTGAAAAAAATTCTCCTAATCCACAATCAGAAATCTTTTCATTTGATTCATTAACAGTTACTGAAACACCACAATTAGGTTCTGGGTCCTAGGCCCTGTAGGGGTGCTCACACAACTTTACTACACACCAGCCTTAGCAGAGGAAGATGACTGTCAATATCTGGAATATCAAGAACTAGAAGAAACAGGTTAATGTGGTCCTAGCATACAGATAAATGGGATAGATTCAAGAATTCAGAAATAAAACCTTTCATTTATAGTCATTTGACTTTTGTTAAGTCTACGGAGATAATTCATTGGAGAAAGAAGAGTCTTTTCACCAAACAGTGGAGAAATAAGTGTATATCCATGTTCGAAAGAATGAAGTTGGACCTTTGCTTTACACCATACACAGAAATTAACTTCAAATGGACCACAAAACTCTCTAAGAGTTTTCATAGAGTTTTATAGTTTTAGCTCTCACATTTATGAAGAGAAGAAAACATACGAGCAAATCTTTCTGATTTGGAGTTAGGCAGTGGTTTCTTAAATAGACTACCAAAAGCAGCAGGGACAGAGGGAAAAATAGATAAATGGACTACATCAAAATTAAAAACTTTTGTTCTGCGGACAATACCATCAGAAAAGTGAAGACAACCCACAGAATGGAAGAAAATGTTTGCAAATCGTACATCTGATAAGGGGCTTGTATCTGGAACATATAAAAACTCTAATAACTCAACAGTAAAAAGACTAATAATTTAAAATAGAGGAAAGATTTCAGTGTGTAATGCCCCTCAAAATGTATACAGGTGGTCAACAAACACACGGAAAGATTCTCAACATCATTAAGTCATTAGGAAAATGCAAATAAAATCCACAATGAGATACCACGTATCCACTCAGATGGCTGTAATAAAAAAAGATGGACAATAACAAGTGTTGGTTAGGATATGTGGGAAGTAGAACTTTCTGGCATTGCTGGTGAGAGAGAATATAAAATGATGCAGCAGTTTTGCCATTTCTTCAGAATGTTTAATATTCCCAAAAATGTTAAATGTGGAATTACCGTATAACCCAGCAATTCCACTGCTAGGCTTAAACCCAAGATCAGTGAAAACACATTCACATAAAAATGTTATCAGTGTTCATGGCAGCATTATTCATAATAGCCAAAAAGCAGAAACAACCAAAATGTCTATCAACTGAAGAATGGATAATTAAAATTAATATATCCATACAGTGGAATATTATTTGGCAATAAAAGTAATGAAGTACTGATACATACTGCAAGGTGAATGCCCCTTGAAAACATTATGCCAAGTAAAAGAAGCAAATCACAAAAGGACCACATATTACATGATCTCATTGAGATGAAATATTTAGTATAGGCAAATTTATAGAAAGAAAGTGGATTAGTGGTTGCCTAGGGCTGGTGGAGGGATAGGAGTGGGGGAATAATGAGTGACAACTAAACAGGTGTGAGATTTCTTTTAGTCGGAACAAAAATGTTCAGTTAGATTGTGATGGTTGCACTATCCTGTGAATATACAAAACACACTGAATTTTACACTTTAAATTGGTGAATTGCTTGGTATGTGAATAATATCTCAGTAAAGCTGCTTTTTTTTTAAAATAAAGAACTAGAATACAAGAAAAGCAGGGAAATTCTTGCTGAGGAGAAATACTAATGTGGTATTTGTCTTGTTAATGAATTTCATGTCCTCGCTCTGGCTAAATAATTTGTGAATTTTTAAAAAGTCTACTTTCAGAAAGAGTTTCAGGTATCTTTAACAGATCAGTAGATTAAAACAAATTTAAAAGAATTAGGGCCAGATAGTGTAGGGAAGAAAAGAGATGGATACTATTTTACCAGAAAACTTAGGCTGACTAGAGCTACCACACAGTTCACTTAGCGTTTGCTTTCTGGCAGTACCGGCAAACAAAAAAACATGAATTCCTTAACTAATATTATTAAATAAAAGGAAAAAATCCAATTGAGAAAACCTATTTCCCAGCACCACACTGTAAGTCAAAACTTAATAGCCTGTTACTTGATATCAGGTTCAGAAAACTATGTCTAAAAGAAAAATTCTTCAATAATAAATTTTTAAAAAAGATTCCAAGGCCAGGTATGGTGGCTTATATCTGTAATCCCAGCACTTTGGGAGGCCATGGCAGATCACTTCAAGCCAGGAGTTTGAGTCCAGCCTGGACAATATAACAAGACAGTGTCTCTACAAAAACAAACAGACAGAAACCCCTATGGTGGCACATGCCTATAGTCTCAGTCGCTGGGGAGGATCACTTGAGGCCAGGAGGTTGAGGCTGTAGTGAACTGTGATCATGCCGCTGCACTCCAGCCTGGGTGACAAAAACCCTGTTTCAAAAGGGGGGAAAAAAAGGGTTCCAAAGTGTTCTTTATATGGAAATCCATTTTGACTCTGGATATAGGTCTAGTGAGTCTAGTAAAGAATGTTGTTTGTTAAGCGTTCTGGTTACTTGAACTGACAGCAGAAAGTTGTCTGTTTTGTTTTTTTATTTGTTTGTTTTGTTTTGTTTTTGAGATGGAGTCTAACTCTGTTGTCCAGACTGGAGTGCAGTGGCATGATCTTGGCTTACTGCAACCTCCGCTTCCCAGGTTCAAGTGATTCTCCTGCCTCAGCCTCCAGAGTAGCTGGGATCAAAGGCGCACGCCACCACACCCGGCTAATTTTTTGTGTCTTTAGTAGAGAGGGGGTTTCACCATCTTGGCCAGGCTGGTCTTGAACTCCTGACCTTCGTGATCCACCCGTCTCAGCCTCCCAAAGTGTTGGGATTACAGGCATGAGCCACCGCGCCCGGCCAGAAAGCTGTTGTTTAGTCTGGTATCTCCAACATTAAATAGAACTTTCCTAACAAAGCAATTTAAGACTGAATTTGAATGTAGTGCCAGAAGAGCAGAGCATTCCATTATGATGTTTGAAATTAACTGTTTTAGAATAGCTTTAGATGCATAGAAAAATTGCAGATATAGTACAGAGGTCCCAAATACCCCACGGTCAGTTTCCTCTATTCTTACTATCTTATAGTAATATGATACATTTGTCATAATTAATAGACCAATATTAGTACATCCTTTTTAACTAAAGTTCATACTTTACTCAAATTCCCTTAGTTTTTACCAGAATGTCCTTTTTCTGTGTCAGGGTCTTGTCCAGAATACCACATGCCATTTAGTCGCCGTGTCTCCTTAGGCTTCTCTTAGCTGTGACGGTTTCTCAGTCTTTTCTTGTTTTTGATGACCTTAATAGTTTTGAGTAGTACTGGTTAGGTGTTTTGTAGAATACCCCTCAGTTGGAATTTGATATCTTTGCCATGATTAGATTGGGGTTACAGGTTTTGAGTGGTAAGATAACCAAGGTAAAGTGCCATTTTCATTATATCGTACCAAGGGCACGTACTATCAACATGACTTATTACTGTTGATGCTAACCTTTTTTTTTTTTTTTTTTTGAGACGGACTCTGGCTCTGTAGCCCAGGTTGGGGTGCAGTGGCCAGATCTCAGCTCACTGCAAGCTCCGCCTCCTGGGTTTACGCCATTCTCCTGCCTCAGCCTCCCAAGTAGCTGGAACTACAGGCATCCGCCACCTCGCCCGGCTAGTTTTTGTATTTTTTAGTAGAGACGGGGTTTCACCGTGTTAGCCAGGATGGTCTCGATCTCCTGACCTCGTGATCCGCCCGTCTCGGCCTCCCAAAGTGCTGGGATTACAGGCTTGAGCCACCGCACCCGGCTGATGCTAACCTTGATCGCCTGGTTCAGGTAGTGTTTGTCAAGTTTTTCCACTGTAAAGTTATTTCTCCCCCCGCCCATCCCCTTTCATAATATACTATCTGAAAGGAAGTCATGAGATGCACATGCTTTTGATGGCATTTTGTGCAACTGAAAAAAGTAATTTTGTTTGGTAAACTAAGGAGCCTGACATGTTTACTTTTCCAGTGGAGAGCTTACCTATGTTTACATAGAGTTTGCTGGATTCTCTACAAGTAAGGCTAAAGCAAAGCTTTTTTCAAGAAAGAGCTTTAGTTTTGTTCACATGCTTGAACTCTTGCCTGAAACTGCTATAGTTCTGTACTATAAATTATGAAGAGATTTCCTTGGCCTAGAATTTCTTGGAAATGAGAGTTGCCTACCTTATAAAGAACCATGAGCTGTTAGTTTTCTATTACTATGTAGCAACCTGCCACAAATTTTGCAGCTTGAAGCAGCACACATTTACTGTCTTACAGTTTCCATGGGTCTTGAGTCCTGCCTGGCATAGCTTAGCTGAGCCCTCTGCTCAGGGTCTCAGAAGGCTGTACAGTATTAGATGGACTGCATCGTCACCTGGAGGCTTAACTGGGAAAGAAGCTACTTGTTACAAGATCGTTCACATTATTGGTAGAATTGCTTTATGAGTGAGGATCCCAGCTTTTTGCTGGCTGTTGGCTGGAGGTCCTAGAGAGACTGGTCCTAGAGAAACTACCCACAGTTCTTTGATGCCACCCACAGTTCCTTTTCCTGTGGGCTTCTCTAATATGGCCATTTACTTCATTAAGCTCTCGAGCTCCACTTGGAAGAAAGGGAGGATATTACATAAAGGCATGAATAGGTCTGTCATTATGTGTGTGTGTGAGAATCATTGGGGGCCAGTCATCATGGGATCACACATAATATGACTTCTTTTATTTTTATTTTTAATTTTTTGTGGGTACATAGTAGGTATATATATTTCATAATATGACTTCTGAAGAGAATATTTAATTTTGAGTAGGACTGCATCCAGTAAGTCTGTCTTGATGAGAATTAGTCACAGAGTACATCCCAAATGTTAGTTTAACCCAGTAGAGCTGGTTGTAGTAAAAAGAATAAACTTACTTTTAAAAATAATTGGTACAAGGTTAAATGAAGATAGGTAGAGATGTTCAATAGAGCATACCAGCTGGGGATGAAGAAAGTAGTTGGAGGATAGGTGAAATACCGTGATATGTTTTCCTTGTTTCAAAATTTTGCTGAAGTCTGATGCTGTCGGTCATCCGTTCTTTTATTAGTCAATTATCTGTGTTTATATTTAACAATTAATTACCATAAATTCGAGTTTTGAGAAGCAGCAAAACATAATGTAGTAAAGGACTCAGGTTCTTGAGCTTGACTGTCTGGCTTCAAATCCTGCCTCTGCCATTCAGTACTGTGTATCCAGGGCACATAAAACTTCATTGGTGTGTGCCTCGGAAACATCTGTAAAATGAGAATAATAGTACCTATTCCATAGGGTTGTTGTATGGGGTAAGAGTTAATGCCTGTAATTATCCCTCATTTTTTTTAAGTGAGGTAAAGCTGTCATGGTTATGTTTAAAAAAAGAGAGGGACTCCTGTTTGAGGTATATTGAAGTAGTTACAGATGAAATGATCTAGTGATTGAGATTTTGGAGAAACTTGGTAGAGGTATAGATAAAACAATTGACTATAAAGTAATAATTTTTGAAGCTGATTGATGCTTTAATTATTTTACTGTCTACTTTTGTTTATATTTGAAAATTTTCATTACAAAAAGTAACAAAAAAATTTAGTGCCTTGGCATATATTAGATGCTCAGTATATTTTACCTATTGTTACTATGCTTACGTTTAATATATTAGAATTAACTAGTCTAAAATGAAAAATATTAAACAAACTAAAATTGACTCTTTGACTTTCTTATTTTTAAGCGAGAAATTTGATCATGGAAACATCGTCAAATTTGGCTGACATTGGATTATGCAACATTTCTTAGGCTCGGATTCTTGGTTCTGTGTTCATGTCTTTCTGGTGTGGTTGTAATTTATGGTTTAATTAATTTGACCTACTTGTTGCCCGCTTCACATTCCATTTAATTTAGTCTGCCATTGTTTGTTCTGTAAGTGGGATGGAAATTAATGTCAATATTATTATTTAGTGTTCCTAGTTTTAGCAGTAGGAAACAGTGACTTTACCAATAGTGAAAATATTAACAAATGCCAAGGCTTTTCTGGGCAAACAGTGGTGTTATGCTTCAGTTTAATGTATTTAATTGAGGAAAGAAACACTTATTCACCAAGGTTATCTCAAATGTGGTAAATGCATTTTTCTGCTTATTATCATATGGTCATACATTATATAACACTGTAAAACTAGATGACTTAGGACTGGGCGCGGTGACTTATGCCTGTAACCCCAGTGCTTTGGGAGCCTGAGGTGGGAGGATTGCTTGAGGCCAGGAGTTCCAGATCAGCCTGGGCAAGAGAGCAAGTCCCCCCCCTTTTTTTTTAAAAAAAAAAATTAATTTAGCTGGGCATGGTAGTACGCGCCTGTAGTCCCAACCACTCAGGAGGCTGAGGCGGAGGATCGCTTGAGGCCAGCAGTTTGAGGTTCCAGTGAGCTATTATCACATCATTGCACTCCAGCGTGGTCAACAAGCAAGATCCTGTCTCTAAAAGAAATAACAAATACAGCCGGGCATGGTGGCTTGTGCCTGTTATCCCAGCACTTTGGGGAGGCTGAGGCAGGAGGATTGCCTGAGCCTAGGAGTTTGAGAGCAGCCTGGACTATAGTGAGACCTCATCTTTACAAAAATAAATAAGTAATTAATAAAGAGATAAGAGAAAATAAAAGAAATAATAACTAAAACTAAATGGCTTGATTACTTTAACTATCCAAGATTGAAAGTTATATGACTAGTAGTGATTCTGATTTATGTGAATGAACCCTGAAGAACTTAAATGTCAATTTGAAAACTTAAAAAAGTCAAAATCTAAGTCTCCCAGAGTTTGGATTAGGAATTGGCACAGTGAGAACCTTATCTTGATAACTCTGCCTGCTTTCTCTCTCTCTCTCTCTCTCTCTCTCTCTCTCTCTCTCTTATAGTCAGGGTCTCACTCTGTCACTTAGGCTAGGAGTGTAGTGGCTTGATCACAACTCACTGCAGCCTTGACCTCCGGAGCTCAAGCAATTCTTCTGCTGCAGCCTCCCAAAATGCTAGGACTACAGGCACATGCTAACATGCCCGACCAATTAAAAATTTTTTTTTGTAGAGATAGGATTCCACTGTGTTACCCAGGCTGGTCTGAAGCCCCTGGGCTGAAGCAGTCCTCTCACTTTGGCCTCCCAAAGTGCTGGGATTGCAGGTGTGAGCCACTGTGCCCAGCCGATACCTCTGCTTTCAAGTCATGTAATAGATGAAAACATTGAGGATTAAAGGGGTAAGGTGATTTTCCCAAGGTCACAAACATATCTTAGAGATACAGCTGGAAATTGAACTCTCAATCTCAGCATCCACTCCGTTCCTCTTTTTGCTGTCACGATGATTTCAAAACTGTTCTACAGAGCTCTAGGCTTCTAAAAAGTTTTGTCTGTCTCTGAACCTTCTACTCAAGTTTAACCAGGATGGGTACTCTTTTTTTCTCTCGTATGTGTTAGGGTTTGTATGTGATTTTGTTCAGAGGGAAAAAGTTTCTACTGCTGTGTATGATCATTTTTATATCCTTCCTGCACACTGAGTTCCTTATTCTGTGCTGTTTTCTACCCAGAAAAGTATATTTGATTCATTGAAAGGATTTTTTTTTTTTTTTACTTAATTTCAAAAAATGCCAGCTTGATCTCTTAGTTTCAAAAAATGCCAGCTTGATCTATCAAGAAACCTGTGACTCAGAGGCCTCAGGAAAATTGCACAAAGACTTTTAAATAGGGAGGGATAATTAGTTTTTGTACGACATTATTATCAGTTAACATTTTACTTCCTTCTAGCTCTCTATATTTTCATTTTCTCATCTCATAAATGGCATTCCTTGTGATTTTTTGGTGGGGAGGTGTTACTTATGGTCTTTTATTTTTCTAAAACAGTATTTATGCAAATGTGTCTTTTTTTTTTTTTTTTGAGAGGGAGTCTTGCTCTGCCGCCCAGGCTGGAGTGCAGTGGCGCCATCTAGGCTCACTGTGAGCTCCGCCTCCCGGGTTCACGCCATTCTCTTGCCTCCGCCTCCCGAGTAGCTGGTACTACAGGCACCTGCCACCACACCCAGCTACTTTTTTGTATTTTTAGTAGAGATGGGGTTTCACCATGTTAGCCAGGATTGTCTCAATCTCCTGACCTCGTGATCCAACTGCCTCGACCTCCCAAAGTGCTCACAGGCGTGAGCCACCACACCCGGCCGTCTGTGGATCTTAAGTGAAACTATTTCTGATACCTGGAGATTCTTTTGGGTCTCATTGGCAATGAATTAGGGATCATGTTAATTGGCTTAAAAATAGTGTTGTCGGCCGGGCGCGGTGGCTCACGCCTGTAATCCCAGCACTTTGGAAGGCCGAGGTGGGCGGATCACAAGGTCAGGAGATGGAGACCACGGTGAAACCCCGTCTCTACTAAAAATACAAAAAATTAGCCGGGCGCGGTAGTGGGCGCCTATAGTCCCAGCTACTCAGGAGGCTGAGGCACGAGAATGGCGTGAAACCCGGGAGGCGAAGCTCACAGTGAGCCGAGATTGCGCCACCGCCCTCCAGCCTGGGGAACAGAGCAAGACTCCGTCTCAAAAAAAAAAAAAAGAAATAGTGTTGTCATTAAGACATAAAAGAGGGGCTAATAGTATAATAGTTTGATTTTACTTAAATTATGGATGTTTTTAATGGTTTTAAAAAACCCTCAATATTATTAACTATACTCAATACTTTAATGAATTGATACACGGTTACGACAATTTCCTTTACATAAAATCCTTGATTTTACCATAGCATCTTTTTGAAATTCTACACTTGTACTCTAATGCAAACTTAGGACCATCAGAGAAGGTCAGTATTTAGAATGTCTGTAATCCTGCTACAGGAAAACACAAACAATCTTGTTCAATGTTAACTCTGTTATATTAAGCATATACTTCATGTAGCTTTCTTTTGACATCTAATGTGGCTACGTCTAACCCATATAATAATTTTATATTTCAGTAGAACATTCTCAGTTTTTTCTATGGCAGTGTTGTTTATCAGTTGTCCCCTTACCACCTTTAAAATAAATATCAGAAATTTGGCCGGGCACCGTGGCTCACGCCTGTAATTCCAGCACTTTGGGAGGCCAAGGTGGGTGGATCACGAGGTCAGGAGTTTGAGACCAGCCTGGCCAGCATGGTGAGAAACCCTGTCTCTACTAAAAATACAAAAAATGAGCCAGGCATAGTGGCACACGCCTGGAGTCCCAGCTACTCAGGAGGCTGAGGCAGGAGAATTGCCTGAACCCAGGAGGTGGAGGTTGCAGTGAGTGGAGATGGCGCCACTGTACTTCAGCCTGGGAGACAGAGCGAGACTCCATCTCAAAAAACAAACAAACAAAAAAACCCCAGAAATTTAAGAATTAATTCATGTTTACTATTAGACTTCCAGAGATTGATTTAAGTTACTTAAATTACACTTTCATCACATGAAATGCAAACATTCATTAAGGGAATAACATTTGTTTGACTTGAAAATGTGATGATTACTAAATATAAGGAACTCGTTGAAACTGGAATAAATGCAAAAGCTGTCACACAAACCATTCCGTTTTGAAGGAATCCCAGAGGGGCATTATCTCTCATCTCTGGTAGTGTGCACCTGTCCTTAGCAAAACCCCTTGGAAGGTAGTTTGTGCCGTGTTCGTGATGGGCCCGGGGAGGCTGGCTTCTTCCTCCAGGCTGCTCAGGGACGATAGCCTGGTATCATAAGCATCCAGACTAGAAATGCATGATTTCACAACAGTGCACCTCTTGACAAACAGTGAGCACACTGCTGACATCTGAGGATGCATTACAAGTGAGACTTTCAGAAATAGGAGGATGCACTGCTTTCTGAAAATGGATATTGCTTCCTGTTTTTCTTTAGTTTTCATTGTCAAAATAATTGGGAGATGTCAAGAGATGAGGGATTTAGGACAATTTTTCAGCTGTTTTCTGTTTCCTTGGTTCACTCATCTTCTGCTACTTCACACAGACTGTGTTATTAGTCCTTGGGGGCATATTAATGTAATTTAAAACATAAACTGTTGCTGATTTTGTTCAACAGGAACAGCACTACCATTGTAAGGTTAGCAAGATACCCGCTATAATAAATCTCCATAGGGGAAGTTTAAGAAAATTATGTGATGCCAGTTGAGTTCAGCTCTCATTTCAGCTGGAGCTTTAAGTCTTTGAGCGTTCTAGGTTCTACATCTAAATGTGCTTAACAGTACACAGGCTTCTTGACAACTGCTATTCTTGGGAAGAGTACAGTCCTTCTGTAAGTCTGTGTTATTTTTACCTGTGAATTGGCATTCCAGGAAAGAGGAGCATGTACTCATTAAGAAAATTCATCTTGAAATTTATTCAGCTTTTTGTCTCCTTACAACCTCTTATTTAGGCCATATTGCCAAGTTATTTCCTCCTGTCTTTCTGTCCTGGAACTAAAATTTCTCTTTTCTTTTCTTTTCTTTTTTTTTTTTTGAGACAGAGTCTCGCTCTGTCGCCCAGGCTGGAGTGCAGTGGCGCTATCTTGGCTCACTGCAACCTCCACCTTCCTGGTTCAAGCAGTTCTCCTGCCTCAGCCTCCCAAGCAGCTGGGACTACAGGCCCACACCACCACGCTTGGCTAATTTTTTTTGTGTGTGTGTTTTTAGTAGAGACGGGGTTTCACCATATTGGCCAGACTGATCTTGAACTCCTGACCCCAGGCAATCCACCCACCTCGGCCTCCCAAAGTGCAAAATTTCATTTTTTATAGTTTAGTTTCCCACCATAACTTTTACATTTTTCTTTGTAAATAACTACTTCTTTTTTTTTATTTCAAAACATTTCTGTAACAGTTACAGGTTGAAGACCCCTAATTCAAAAATAAAAAATGTCCCCAAATCTGAAACTCTTTGAGTGCCAACATGACACCATGTGGAAAATTCTATGCATAAGCACTTAATACAAACCTTTAAAAAATGCACAAGATTATTTAAAATATTGTGTAAAATTAACCTTCAAGCTGTGTGTATAAGGTGTAAAGGTGTATATGAAACATAACGTTTTGGATAAGGGATATTCAACCTGTGTTGTTATTCTTACTATTTTTATAGTTTTATTTTTTGAAACAGGGCCTCCCTTTTGCCCAGGCTGGAGTACAGTGGCATGATCACAGCCCACTATAGCCTTGATCTCTTGGACTCAAACCATCTTCCCACCTCAGTCTCCTGAGTACTAGGACTACCGGCATACGCCATCATGGCTGGATACTTTTTAAAAATTTTTTTGTAGAGATGGGGGTCTTGCTGTGTTGCCCAGGCTTGTCTCGAACTCCTGGGATTATAGCATGAGCCACCGGGCCTGGCCTATTTTGTCATTATATCACTTTCGTAGATAATGTTCTTTGGTTGCCTCTTTAAACTATTAGAACTGCCTTGTTAAACCATTTAGCTTTTGTCCTTTTCTTTCCCGTATCCCTAATACTTTTCTGCCCAATCCTTTCTCTCTATTCAGAGTGTTTCCTGTTTGTCCTAAATTCTCTTTCTGCCCATCATCTTCTTTCCTGCTCTTCCCTCTTTTTTTTTTTTTTTTTTTTTTTTTTGAGACGAAGTCTTGCTGTGTCGCCCAGGATGGAATGTAGTGGTGTGATCTCAGCTCACTGCAACTTCCACTTCCCAGGTTCAAGCGATTCTCCTGCCTCAGCCTCCCAAGTAGCTGGGACTACAGGCATGCACCACCATGCCTGGCATATATATATATATATATATATATATATATATATATATTTAGTAGAAACAGGTTTTTTCCATATTAGACAGGCTGGTCTTGAACTCCTGACTTCAAGTGATCTGCCCCCCTCAGCCTCCCAAAGTTCTAGGATTACAGGTGTGAGTCCTGCACCTGACCTCTTCCCTCTCGTTTTTTAGGGCTTTGAAGTATCCTTTTCAACAGCTCCTTAGCCTTAAAATTAAGCCATCAATCCCATTCTGAGTGTCTCCCTCTTAAACTTGTGCAATTTGGTCAATCTGAAATAAACACCTGAGACTAGAAAATTGAATACCTATATTTTGTAAATAATCCTGACTGGGCTTCATTTTTATTGTCAACTCTGTCTTTTCCTCCACTCCTTTTTTTAAAAAAATTTTTTGTTGTTGTTGAACACATTTAAGGGATAAACCTGTAGGACAAGAGTTGATTTAACTATAAAACATTGTTGGCACTTTGCAACGATAACTGTCATGTCAGTATGTCTGAGAGAGTTGCTCATAATATTGGAGACACCCATAGGCCTCTGTTTTCTGAGAGGGTGAATGTCAACCAGATGGGAATTACCCATAGGCCTCTGTTTTCTGAGAGGGTGAATGTCAACCAGATGGGAATTACCCATAGGCCTCTGTTTTCTGAGAGGGCGAATGTCAACCAGATGGGAATTACCCATAGGCCTCTGTTTTCTGAGAGGGTGAATGTCAACCAGATGGGAATTACTGGAACTGAGAAATCATTTTCTTTTTGTCTTTAAAAATTTCTCTTCTGTGTCTTGAATTTCAAGTAATCACAGAAAATTTGCTTTGCTTCAGATACCTTTTACTAATTTTGTACAGTATGCCATTTTCCAACTTATTTTCCCACTTTCATTAACTTTCCATTCTCTATCCAGACATTGGAAATGCATGAACTGTTTTATAGTCACCATTCAGTACAGCCTAGAGGGCAGAAAAATAAAAGTTCAACCACTCACCTAAACAGCACTATATATTTTATATTATTATTATTATTAAGATGGAGTTTCGCTCTTGTTGCCCAGGCTGGAGTACGGCTGCGTGATCTCGGCTCACTGCAACCTCTGCCTCCTGGGTTCAAGCGATTCTTCCTGCCTCAGCCTCCCAAGTAGCTGGGATTACGGGTGTCCACTACCACGCCTGGCTAATTTTTGTAATTTTAGTAGAGGCGGGATTTCACCATGTTGGCCAGGCTGGTCTCAAGCTCCTGACCTCAAGTGATCTGCCCACCTCAGCCTCCCAAAGTGCTGGGATTACAGGCATGAGCCACTGTGCCCAGCCCGCTATACATTTTAAAGTATAGTTGTTAACTACTTTCTGTGGAGTTTATTGAAAGCTGCCTGACCCTTATCTTTGCTGGCCATGTTGAGTCCTTGTGTCTCGAGCTGGCTAGCATCCTTGCATCCCTGCCATTCCGTAGGCTTGACAGCTGCATATTTTCCCAGAAGCAGTTGTGATTGGTGTGTATAATGAATAAACTAACCTGTTCTTTTCAAATATACATCCCTGTTTTGCCCCTTTTTGTACTTGATTTGACTAATTGTTTCAAGCTGAAATATAGACTTCAATTAAAAAATTGGAAGCCACGTGTGGTGGCTCTTGCCTGTAACCCCAGCACTTTAGGAGGCTGAGGTGGGAGGATCCATTGAGACCAGCCTGGGCAACATAGCGAGACCTCATCACTACAGAAAATTTAAAAAAATATATTATCCAGGTGTGATGGTGTGTCTCTCTAGTCCCAGCTCCTCAGAAGGCTGAGGTGAGAGGATAGCTTCAGCCCAGAAGGTTGAGGCTGCAGCAAGCTATGGTCATGTCACTGCACTCCAGCCTGAGCAATGGTACAGATGTTAGGATCTTCCCAAGAATGTGGCCAGCCTACATCCTGACCTTGGTCATGTGGCACGTTATTGATCACGGCCATTTAATGTGTAACAGGTTGCATTCAAGAGTCTAGCTTGTGTTGGTTTGGGGTTCTTTTAGATTTGTTTTCTGATGATAATTCTGTTTTTTAGTACATTTTAAATGAAAATGTTTTTTCATTAAGACTGATTCCAAAGGTACTTAAGTTCCTTTCTAGCCAACCATTCTTAGCTGGGTCCTGTGAAAGCATTATGCCCTATAGAAAAAGAAAATTGAGTGACTGTTTTCTCAGTTCTCCCAAACGTGGTACTATTCTAGATGCATCGAAGAGAAGTCAATTCATTACATACAGTGATGCTTTAAGGGCAGTTGTTCTGAGTTTGATTCAGGGACCCCATAGTCTCCAATACTGTTTCAGTGGGTCCCCTAGGTCAAAACCATTTTTATAAAAATGCCACAACATTATTTTCACTTTTCATTCATACTTTCTCACAATTATAAAATAGAGATTTCTAGAGACTATGCTATGTGTGATGCTGCAGTTACTCTGATGACCAAGGGGATGTGTGGTTGTATACACTTGTCTCTTAAATTTTTGTCTTAATTTCTGATTTTTAATTTGATTTCTAAGCAGATGTTGAAAGATGTTACTCACATAATCAAAACTTCTTTGAAGGTTCTCCTAACTTTTAAGAGAAGGAGTACTGAGACCAAACAGTTTGGGAACTGCTGTCTTAAGGCTGTAAGACTTAATTCTCTGAAAGAAACCCTCCTGGGAATGGCTGCACACAAGGGCAGTGTAGTAAACCAGTCAGTTGCTCAAAAGACATTTTAAAAATTGAATTAAATTGAGCTCCTAGAATATAACTTTTGAGACCTTATTTGAGATTTTCTCCCAAGGCAGTGTTTTGAGCATTGACAGCCTTGTAACTTGGGCCAAGTTTCTGGGAAATAGATAGTTGGCAATTCTCAATATCAAGTCAATGATTTCAGAAGTCATTTTCAAGGAACACCTCCTTTAACTGGTAGATTAATTATGTAGCTTATTGGCATTATCTAGATCAGTGCCGTCCAATAGGAAGAGGGCCACATGTATTATTTATAATTTTTAAATCATATTAAAAAGGTAAAAAGAGGTGAAATTAGTTTTAATATCTTTTGTTTAGCCTAATATATCTAAAATATTATAATTTCTACATGTAATCAATATAAAAATGTATCAGGGAGATAGTTTAATTCTTTTTTATATTACTGTCTTTGAAATCTGGTATATATTTTACATGTATAGCACATCAGTCTGGATAATTACATGCGGCTGGTGCCTACTGTATTACCCTGTACAGATCTAGACCGTAAAATAGTTGCGGAGCTGAGCTGAGAATGTTCTAGAGTAGATAAGCTTTGTCATAAAAATAGAGAATAAAAATTTTGCTACAGAAGTTAGTATAAAAACATAACCCCATTGAAAAAAGCTTACAATGACAAAATGTTTGAGGTCTGCCTAAATTTTAAAGACATTTCTAAGAGAAATAGAGCTCTTTCCTTAAATTAAAAAAAATAAGCTTTTCTTCAGACTATAATGTTTTCTCTTTGCTTCTAAAAAGCACACAGTCTGCTCACTATATTCTTTGAGGTTACTGTCTGTTCATCTGCATACCAGTGTAAGGCGATGCTGTTTCTCATTTGGGAAGAATTTGAGCCCTTGTGATCTTTGCGTTTCCCTCCTAAGTAGTCCTTTCTTGAACTGTCCATTTGTCCTGGCATATCCCTGAATCCCTACTATCTACTATAGGGCATTTATTTCTGATGGGGAAGGGTGGTTTGTTTTGATCTTAATGCTGAACTGTCCCTTAGTTCATTGTATTTTACTCTGTTGCCTTATCTTGCTTGCGAATATGGTGTCAGAATATGCAAGTGAATTATTGCCTGTTGTGAGGAAACCACTATTTTTTTCAGCTTCATTCACTATGAACATTATTGTGCTTACAAAAATGAGTTGACTTAAAAAGAACTGTGTTTTTTAGAGGTGAGAACTAAAAGGGGGAAATAGTAATTTTTCCTTTCATAGAATGAATAATAAAGAACTATGACTTTAAATTTGGCATGATCTAAATTTAATTTTTTTCCTACCACATGCCAATTGAAAAAGAAGAATTTGTTGAATGGGAATGTCTTGAGTAGGGAAATTAAGGACTCTCACAATCTGTATCTCTTTAGTAGCATAGTTGACACAGTGTCATGTTTAATTAATATTAGAATGTCAATTTACAAAATCGTGCTCTTTGGAAGATAAAAGAATTCTGTGTAGAACAGGCAAACTGAGGAAATATATAGTCTTTTGGTAACATGTTGGAAGTTTTCTTCTTTATTTGTTATAATTTTCATATGTAAGTACAATTAGGAGATTTATAGATTTTCAACCCCAATATAAAAACATTCTTTGAGAGTTTATCTTTTCTTTCCCTACTGATTTTTCTTTGTTGTGGACACATTCAATTTTTCAAGCAACTAGTGTGTACTTTACACCAAAACCTTTATTATATAGCCTTCAGTAATCTGTAGCTATAAAACTCATACTCATTTATCTGTTTAGATACTCTCAAAATAATCATACCTGTGTGCCAGCCACCTGCTATCTGACTTGGCAGTTTCTCTGTTCCAACTTTATTTTTCTGCTTTTTAGAAAACTCCCACTTTCCAGTTTGCAGCTAAGGTAGGAGCTGAGTTCCTTTCTCTGTTAAGTGGTCTTATCAGGCAGTTATGCCATTGCCAAGCAGCAGTAAGTTCCCTCCTCTCAGGTGTTAGCTAGTAGGTAGGGTTGGCAAGGGGAGCCTGGCCTGCTGTGAAGAAGTAGACCACTGTCTCTCTGGCACAGCCCTCAGGGTCAGGTCTTGCTGTGGATTCCATCCTATGGCTCACTGTGACTTTCCTGAATGGAATGCGTTTGTTTTTTTTTCTAGCTCTGTTCTTTCCATGTTCTTCCCACATCAGCTGGCGGCAGCCAGTTGGTTCTGAATGCTGCCCGCAAATTGTTAGCTGTTTTGCTTCTTGGTCCCTCAATTTGCCCCTTGAATAAGGAATTGATGTGTTTCAGATCCAGGATTATGTTGCTTAGTGAAGCAAATCTAATCCTTGCCAAGGAATGCCTAAAGTTGAAGGCTTAATTCCAGAAGAAAATAAAATAACAACAGCAGTACCTGTAATTAACATATATTGCCTGTTTACTGTGCCAGGCGTTATATTAATCAGATTGCATGTATTAGCTTTGTTAATCCCCGACATCCCTTTAAAGTAGGTTCCATTGTTGCCCACATTTTACAGATAGGAAGCCGTTGAAAAATTAAATAACCTGTTCTAGGTTATATATTAAGGGATAGTTCCAAGATTTTCAATCTAAGTAGCTTGACTTCAGAGTCCTTGCTTTCAACACTATATTCAACTGCTAAGTAAAGCTTCACTTTTGTTTTTTTTTTTTGTTTTTGTTTTGGAGAAAGGATCTCATTCTGTTGCACAGACTGCAGTGCAGTGGCATGATCATGGCTCACTTCACCCTTGCTAGGCTCACGCAATCCTTCTACCTCAGCCTCCTGAATAACTGGGACTACAGGCACACACTACCGCACCTGGCTAATTTTTTTATTTTTTGTAGAGATGAGGTCTCACTTTGTTGCCCAGACTGGTCTTGAACTCCTGGCCTCAATCTATCCTCCTGCTTCGAACTCCCAAAGTGCTGGAATTACAGGCATGAGCCACCGTGCCTGGCCCAAAGCTTCATTTTTCATTATCTTCTGGAATCTGAACTCTCACTGAAAAGTAGACAGGAGTTTGATGTTCTAATCTATTAAAACTTCTTTGTACATGCCTTCTAAGAACAGATTATATTCAATGCAATTTTTCCTGAAAAGGTGAAATACATTTCTTTTTAAAATTAATGTATGTCTGTATTATTTATTTATTATTGTACATATTTATGGGGTACATTTGATATTTTGCTACATGGATACAACATGTAATGATCAAATCAGGGTAATTAGGATATCCATTACCCCAAACATTTATTATTTCTTTGTGTTGGTGACATTTCAGATCTCCTTCAGCCATTTGGAAATATGTAATAAATTGTGGTTAATTATAGCCAACAAAAGGCATTATTGCGAGTACAGATATTTCTTGACTTATGATGGGTTATGTCCCAATAAACTCATTGTAAGTTGAAAATATGGTAAGTCAGAAATACATTTAACTCACTCTATTGTTATTTACCCACATGATTGTGTGGCTGACTGGGCTCCACACAATCTCTGTTTACCATTATGAAGGTCCTATTGCTTCAGAATGCAAATGAAATTTAGAATGAGTTCCTTGTGAATCAGGGAGGCCCCGCTATGTGACTCCCTGTGATCCAGTACTCTCTTGGAGGTGAAAGAATGCAAAAATTTTGTAAGTTAACCTTGAAGGCCACTCGCCTTTCCCCAGTTACATTGTACATGCCATCAATTAGTAGTGGGTGGGCAGAGGTGGAAGATTTCAGGCACAGACCTTAGACAGTTGATGCCCTCTGTTATTAAGATAAATAAGTCCTGGCAGTTCTTCCCACCTTTTGCACATCATGGCATGCACAGAAAGTTGAGATTGGAGGTGATCCATTATTGCTTGTAACCCATTTCCAACGCACCTGTTTGGAAGTTCTTTTTTTTTCTTTTGAGAAAAGGTCTCATTCTGTTGCTGGCACGATCATAGCTCACTGCAGCTTCAGCTCCCGGGATCAAACTGTCCTTCCACCTCAGCCTCCTGAAGAGCTAGGACTACAGACACATGCTACCATGCTCGGCTAATTTTTAAAAAAATTTTTAGTAGGGATGGGGTTTCACCCTGTTGCCCATGCTGGTCTTGAACTCCTGGACTCAAATCAGTCTGCCCGTCTTGGCCTCCCAAAGTGCTGGGATTACAGCTGTTTGGCACCTCTGCTATGGGGATATGTCTGCAAGTTTCTAAGCTTGTTATATTTATGAAAGCATTCTGTACACTACAAGGTGCCCTTCACATGTAAGATTTTATTAATAATGACTACTAAGACCCAGCTATTTGTTCTAGGAAGAGACATTGTGTACCATGATTTTTTGTTTTGTTTTGTTTTGGGAGCTGTCCTGAGAGAATCAGGAGCAGATGCTAGACCAGTTGTGGCGTTAAGGTCTTGTATGTGATCTGGTGCAGTAATGAGGAGAAGTAGAAATGCAGGTGGTCAAGGGTTATATGGTCTAAGACTTATAGGAGACCAAGCAGCTGGTGAGATCCTCATTAAATTCTCTACCTTCTTCTCTGCCTATCCCAGTTCTCTCTGTAGTGAAATCCTGCTTTCTTTGTGAAGTCTTTCCCAGACTTTTTCGACCTTTTCTCCTATAGGTGAAGGTCATTCACCATCCTCTGTTCTGTTATTATATCTGGTACATAGCTCCATTGATTGTACTACCAATGCTGCATTGTTTTCAGTTCCACACATCTTTTTTCCCTTTTAGACTGTGATCTCCTTGAAGTTTAGGCTGTGTCTGATTAATCCTTATAGCTCCAGTCACACCCAGCTGGTTTCATCACACTCCCTCATTAGGCATGGCTTGAATGCTGTTTAAGTACAGCTGAAATTTATCTCCCTGTGCCATTCTCCCATGGGTCCTCATTTTAACACATGAAGCAACTTCAAATAAAGTTACTTTTATGCCAGTCATTTATACATCTGAATAATCTGCCACTTTTGGCTCCAAACACTCTTTATTTCTCTGAGCTAAACATTTTTACTTTTGAAATTTTGTTTTCCTTTCTTTTTTTCCTCAGTAAGTACTGTATATGTTCCCTTTACCTCTCTGGTGCATAGAATCTTAGAATGTTAAGATTTGGAGAGGACTAGAGTTTGACTAGTCTGCGAGGCTCTTCATCTAACCACTATTGCTTCCATACTGATTAGGTAATTGAAACTGAGATATGGACATATTTTGGAGCAACACAAATATTTTAAGTATTTCACAGAGGAAGTTTAGATTCAGTAGATTTTTAAAAGTCCTTCGTCTTTCATTCTGCATTAAAATGTTTTTGCTGATGAGTATCTTATTAAAAGGGGACACATTGGAAAGATATGTTTTATGATGCAGTGCATGTACGCTAAAGAAAGATCTTTAGATTCTTATAACATTATTATTACCAATTTGATTCTAAAGCCAAGCTACCTAGGCTTCAATCCTGCATCTGCCACATACTAGGTATAAATTACTTACTCTTGGGTTAATTACTTAATCTCTGTGTGCCTCAGTTTCTGTATTTCTAAAACAAGGTTAATGATGATGTGGGTGTTAGGAGGTTTAAATGAGTTAGTACTTGCAGAGCACTAAGAATTATGCCTGGCCCATAGTAAACATTTCCTATATAGTAGCCACTGCTACTGCTGCTGCCACCACCATCACTGCTACTATTATTATTATTATTGAGTTCTACAAGCACCTGTTGAGACATGAAAAGCCCCTGTGAAAGTTCTCATAGAACCTTAGTAAGACACCATGTACTTCTGATACAAGCTTCTTGCCTTTTTAAAAATTTCTTTTATTTTAAAGCTTCTTGCCTAAATGAGAGGCCCTACATACCACTCGGCACTGAAACATGATTTGACCCAGACCATAACCACATCTGTGGAGTAATGAAGTATTTTGTCATAGGATTTTACCATATAAGCAATTTAAGAAATGGCAGACGACCCATTAGCTTTTGGAGTCTGTTCCTTTGAGCCAACTTGCTAGGAATCCATTTCCTATCTTTTTAAAAAGAGTAAATTAATTTTCCTCATTGACATTCTGTAAACAAAATGCTGGCAGCTTATATTTTATGGAACGTAATGTTTTAAAGTGAACCTAATTTTTCTTAGTAAACTGCTTTTAATAATGCATCAGAGTAAATTTTTTCCCTCTGTTGTCAGGTTGCTATCAAGATCATAGATAAGACCCAGCTCGATGAAGAAAACTTGAAGAAGATTTTCCGGGAAGTTCAAATTATGAAGATGCTTTGCCACCCCCATATCATCAGGCTCTACCAGGTAGGATCATTAGTATATAGCAGATAGCTGCAAAGAACCCGGAATATTGTATGTATGGCTCCCTTTGAAGAAATGTAGGTGGGTGAACATCTGTGACTTTTTTTTGTTTCTATGTTAATCCTGCTGTCTTTCCTACCCTTCTGTTTACCCACTCAGCGCTTAGTATCCTCAAGTTTCCCCTGGCCATTTACTAGTAAGTTGTCCTTACCCAGGTAGGTCTTTTTAATTTGTTCTTTAAAATTTGATGCCATTCTTAGCAAGAACTGCACAAAAGATTAATTCAGAAGATGATGAGAATTTATTTTATTTAGTTCAGAGTTCTAAAACAGGATGGGAAACCCAAAAAGAAGAGAATTTAGAGAGGTGAAAATTTAGAGATGAATATAATGTGTTTTTTTAACAGCATTATTTGAATACTAGTTTCTGTGATCATGTTGTAAATTGTTATGGCAAAGGATTGCTTCCTGCATCAATCAAAACCCACCTCTTTTCTATTCTAATAGGATCCTAGACTTAGTTTTCCAAGATAGTAATTATTATGATAATCAAGAGACCAGATCAAGAGACTAGATCTGTCCAAGAGGAGAGATTTCTATTTTAGTTTTTTTTTTTTTGTCTTCCCAAGAAACATGCGTATTTTATGCCATCATCAAAATGATTCCCTAGCCTAACTACAAAAGCAGTAAATCTGATGGCTGGAATTTCAAGCGGAATTGGAGGAGAAGACCTTGACTTAGCAGGCTGGTGGAAGAGATATTTTGGGAGAGGTGGGGCTTTGGGATGCTTCTCAAATTGCAAAGTGTTGGCAGCCGAGAACTTTGCCTCTGCATAGGCCCAACTCTACTTGCTGCTTTCTGCCAGAACAGCCATCTCTTCATTCTGAAGGAAGTGGCCACCCACTCAGTTATTTTGCTGCTGTTAGTCTGTAGTAAATGGTTACTAGCCCAGACATAGGACCGTGTGTAAGAGTGGAGAAAGTACACCCAAGGCGCTATGGGCAAACTTTCATAGCCTGTGAATTTTATGGAAAAGAAAACATGTTGTGATGTTAATATGTGTGGTTAAAACGACAGCGTTAGAGCTCTTCCCTGGTACCAGCTGCTCACATAATGAAATTAGGTCAACAGGAGCAGACCTGTTGAAATTTATCAGCCTAAATTATGTTGAACAACGCCTACATTCTACCCCACAAGCAAACTTATGAAAGCTTCCTGGTGTTGCCTGAAGACCTGTGTCTGTGAGCTCACAGGTGTCTAACTCGGCTTCCTTCCTATTCTGATAGACTGAATACATTTCTTGACCTTACCTTTTAAAATAAATCATCTTTAAATAATCGTGGGGCTTAGGTTGACGTTTTTCAAGAGGTTGACTTGTAGGTATTACCCTTGTAACCGAATTCTGCAATTATGCCTGTCTTCCCCAAGATTAGCCTAAGAGAATTTCCATAGGTCCAGTGCTAGCTTTGAGCAGTGCCTTCTTTCAAGCTTTGATTTTGCTTTCTGGTAGCTGGGCCTTAAAAATTTTATTTATGTATGTATGTATGTATGTATGTATTTATTTATTTATTTATTTTTGAGACGAAGTCTCACTCTGTTGCCCAGGCTGGAATGCAGTGGCATGATCTCCACTTACTGCAGCCTCCGCCTCCTGGGTTCAAGTGATTCTCCTGCCTCAGCTTCCCAAGTAGCTGGGATCACAGGCATGCGCCACCACTCCCAGCTAATTTTTGTATTTTTCGTAGAAACGGGGTTTCACTATGTTGGCCAGGCTGGTCTCGAACTCCTAACCTCAAGTGAGCCACCCACCTTGGCCTCCCAAAGTGCTGGGATTACAGGCGTGAGCCACTGTGCCCGGCTGGAACTGAATTTTTAACTGTGTTTAATTAAGTGTAAAACTAAAAGTTAATAATTTTAAAAATAATTGTTGAAATGATAATATTTTGGATATATTGGGGTCAATAAAAATATTATTAGAATTATCTTCACCTTTTCCTTTTTAAATGTGGCTATTAGAAAAGTTAAAATTACACGTGCAGTTGGTATTATTTTTCTATTGGACCGCACTGTTTTAGAAAGATATACAATAAGCAGTGAACAGTGTTCTCCTGGGGGTTGAGATGGAGGAGATTGGGAAGAGGAAAGCCTTTGGTCTTTTGTTTCATAATGAGTGTATATTGCCATTATTACTTTTAAAAATGTTTGATGGAAAATCTAAAAAGGAAGAAAGGACTGACAACATACTACAATGAACTTTAAAAAGGAGCAACAAAGGGACCAAGACAAAACACAAATCACTTGCCTTACTTTAAAAGGTTGAGTATTTTAAATCACTGCTCTCTTTTTTACAAATAAATGGGCAGTGGAAAGGAAAGTTGTCATTTGTATTACAAAAAGAAAGCCATATGTGATTTCTGTGGAATTCTTATGTGATTCCCATTATTTTCTCCAAAGGCTTTTTTTTTTTTTTTTAATGGGGCATTTTTGTGCTTCAAATGGTTGATGTTGAATCTGAACTTTAAGTTTTGGTTCTTGACAACTTCTTTGCCTCTCAGTTTTATGGAACTTAAGAGATTGCAGAGACCTCATGGAACATCAAAAGGACTATCTCTCTCAAGCAATGAATGTTTTCTACTTTTAAGAACTTGGAGAAATATCTAATTTTCCCTTTCTTCTTAATAACATTTATATTTGTTTCCCCAAAAATGTTTTAAATTTTCTTTAATCTGTAGTGGTTATTAATATTTCAAATGACAAAAGAGGAGTCATTAGTTTCTCTTCCTATATCAGCCTGTCATTTGTGTCACTGTCTGTCACTTTCCTGCCTTTGCACCAGGTTATGGAGACAGAACGGATGATTTATCTGGTGACAGAATATGCTAGTGGAGGGGAAATATTTGGTAAGTACACTTACTGCATTCTTTAAACAGCTGTTGAGCACACTCTAATAGCTAGTCAGTGCCTTTGTCACTTGATGCTGTTCTTCAGTCCTGTCATTTTCTATCAACCAAGTCATTTTAATTTGTTTCGATTAATCTGGTAAAATCCCTTCAACACATTTGTTTCCTTAGCAAAGGTGTTTTGTTTATTTCAGTCAGATGCTGACAGTTGAGATTAAGGATCTCCAAAAACAAGCATCCTTTCTGAACGTGGGACTTAGGGTCTTTCCAGTTTGCAGGTTCTAACTGAGGTTACCAAGTGCGACAGAACTCACACAAGTATGTGGGCCTCTGTTGTGTGAGAAAGAGCCACTTAAAGCAAACAGTCTCACCCAAGCACGTTCCTTAAACTTTGTTTAAATATAACGTGTGACAATATTATTTACCGTGTGTTCACCATTCCCCTCAATGATTCTTGTAATTTTGGGGGTTCTGCCTTCAGTAGCTATTTTTTCCTCTCACACTTAGCTTCAGCACAACGTCAGAAATAAGCAAGAAACTTTGTTACTGACAAATCTGATTTTTAAGGTGGTAAAAACTGACTAAAAGATTTTTTTTATAACAGTGATAAATGGAGCCAAGTAGAGTTACAGGGTAAACTTCCAAAGCGAAATTGATGTGTCTTTTTTTTTTTCTTTTGGCAACTACAGAGAAAAGTTTCTTTATATACCTTATTTGTCTAATTTCCTTATTTTTTAAAAAATTTATCAATATGAGCACTTACTAATTTAAAATTTGTTTTTTAATTTTTATTTTAAACATTTGCTCCTTCCTGCATGCTGAAAAAATGTATTTAAAAGCATAGAATCACTTTTAAAATGGAATCTTCTTATTGTGGCGGCATGGATGTGTGTGTGTGTGTGTGTGTGTGTTTTAAAGTTTCCCTAGCAATCTAGTATGTTTTTGTATCAAAGTATCTTTAGGATAAGCGCTAGTCCTTTTTAAAAGAGGTATCATTATTTCTTAATTTTATATTTAATTGGCTAGTTAATGTTAAAGCTAATGGTGATAGAATGAAATTTGTACTCCATATAGTATAGGAAGGGCTACTTTATTGTAAAGAAATGAAAGCATTACAAGATTTGAAGGATAACATTGTTTGTCAAGAAGGTGTAGTAGGCTTTCAGTATGTATGATAATTATATGCCAGTCATGTGCCTTGGAGATGCTGACTCAATTAAGACACTGGTTTTCCTTTCTGTGGAGAAATCTGGTGGAAGACAGACAGGGAAATCAACATACTACTTTGAAGGTGAGAATGGAAACTGTAAAACTCTGTATAGTAGAGAACAGTAGTGCAGATGGCAGTTTGGTTGACTTTTGGAGATCAGGGAAGGCTATGCCCTGGAGGGCATGGTTATATGGAAATTTATGAACCAGAAAATGAAAGCACAAGAGAGAATATTTGGAGAGAGAGAAATAGCAGTCATGTTATTGGGAGACTACACTATGGTCTGACATTCCAGGCACGTTATGATAAACCTGCCTTAATTAAGATCACAAATATACACAAAGGCAAATAGAAAACTTTCAGTATCTAGATAAAGTTTTTTCTTTGGACAAGGTGTCGCTCTGTTGCCCAGGCTGGAATACAGTGGTGCAATCCTAGCTCACTGCTGCCTGGGCTCAAGTGATCCTCCTGCCTCAGCCGTCTGAGTAACTGATACTGTAGGTGTGCACTACCACACCTGGCTAATTTTTAAATTTTTAGTAGAGATGGGAGGAGGGTGGGGATCTCACTATATTGCTCAGGCTGGAAGATACCTATTTACAAGTTTTATTTTATAAAAAGTCAAACATCTTCCAAATCCTTGAGTTGCCTGTTAGGTATTTTAACTCATAGAAAGACATTTATTGGTGGAGAAACAATGGTAATTTGGGGAGAAAAAAGATGATGTCTGTCATTGGTGTCCGTGTGAAGAGACCACCAAACAGGCTTTGTGTGAGTAACAAGGCTGTTTATTTCACCTGGGTGCAGGCGGGCTGAGTCCGAAAAGACAGTCAGCCAAGGGAGATAGGGGCAGGGCCGTTTTATAGGATTTGGGTAGGTAAAGGAAAATTACAGTCAAAGGGGGTTGTTCTCTGGTGGGCTGGGGTGGGGGGTCACAAGGTGCTCAGTGGGGGAGCTTTTGAGCCAGGATGAGCCTGTAAAAGGAATTTCACAAGGTAATGCCATCAGTTAAGGCAGGAACAGGCCATTTTCACTTCTTTTGTGGTGGAATGTCATCAGTTAAGGCAGGAACTGACCATCTGGATGTGTACGTGCAGGTCACAGGGGATATGATGGTTTAGCTTTGGCTCAAAAGCCTGACAATGTCATCTTAATGTTTGTAATAAAAAAAGACCCAAACACAGGGCACATCAATCTACCTTACTCTTTAAGAAAGTAGATTTTATGTATGTATGTATGTATGCATTCTTTTTTGAGCTGGGGTCTTGCTCTGTTGTCCAGGTGAAGTGCAGTAATGGGATCACAGCTCAGTGCACCCCCAGCTTCCTGGGCTCAAGTGATCCTCCTGCTTTAGCCTCCCGAGTAGCTGGTACTATAAGTATACGCCACCATGCCAGGCTAAGTTTTAAATTTTTATAGCGATTAGGTCTCATTATGTTGCCCAGGCTGGTTTTGAACTCCTGGGCTCTAGCAATCCTCCTGCCTTGGCCTCCCAAAGTGTTGGGATTATAGGCATGAGCCACTGCACCTAGCAGGAAGCAGTATTAGAGAGATAAGTTTCTTGGTCATGGACTTCGTGTGAATGTACCTTAAGGGATGAACAAACAGAATACCACTTCTGATATTATTATTTTAAAAACAAAATATTTTAGGTTGGTGCAAAAGTAATTGTGGCTTTTGTTATTGAAAGTAATGGCAAAACCCACAATTACTTTTGCACTAATCTATAATTATGTATTATAACATATTGTATAATATAAAACAATAGAATTTGAAATGTTATTGATACTATTAAGTAATATTATTATAAAAGATCCAGATGAGGAAGAAAATAGTGTATTACCTAAAGAAATTATTGAGCCCGCACAGGGATAGAACTGTCTCATGAGCTCTGATTTTTAAAAGTGTCTGTGTAAAAAAGATGAAAGGGGCTTATTCAAGAAAACCTGGGCTTTGGATGTATTTAGACCTAGGTTTGAATCAGATCTCTGTCACCTATTTGCACTTTTACTTAGAGCAAATTACTAGATGAGTCTGGTACGCAGTTTCTAGGTCTGTAAAAGGTAAGATTTAGAATATTTGTGTTATAGTTTCGCACATATAGAGCTCTAGCACAGGGCTTCTTTACGCCTTCATGTGAGAGAATGAATGGGAGATCAACTTCTGGTATAAAGGTGTGAGGAGCTCTGCTGACTTGCCTTGCTTGCTGAAACAAGTGAAAACTATTAAAGAAAACAAAACCCAGTCATTTAAAGTCTCAGGAAATCATCCTAAGGGTAAAACAGAAAATGAAGGAACATTATTCAAGAACATCTATGCAAATTCAGTAAGAAACAAAGTCTGGTCAGCAGTGTGGAAGTTCCTGTCCAGACTACTGCAGCCAAGAACACAGGGCTTCCTCCTGTCAAAAGACAAAATTACAAGTTTAGTTTGATGATTCTAGTTGGCTTTATTTGCGATTCTACAATTGGGCAGCATTTCATTTCATAGAATTTAAGTGTTTCGGTAAGCTGAGCAGAAGAATTTGGCTTATAGACAGAAGGGCTTAAGAAGTCTGTACAGTGTATTGGTTACTTTTAAACAGAACAATAGAAAATTAACTAATTACTTAACATCAGGTTACTTCAGGCTACCTTTTTTTTAAGGATTAAAGCAGAGGGAACTTCATCGTTGTGCCAGTTAAAGATTTTAGACTGGGCTGTTTGGGAAATTGGCTGTTATCTCTTTCTCCCGATTTCTCAGGTCAGATAACAACCTAGTTTTAGGTTTGGAACTTTAGCATGAGTGACTCCATTTTGATGTTAAGTTTGGTCTGTTGGTGCCTAGTGCAGAAGTTTATTAGAAAACAGTGGTCTCCTGTAATTTTTATTTGTCGCTTCTCCTTAATTCTCTCCAGCATCTGAATAGCAGCTTTCTTCCCAGGAGGATCTGGACATCAGCATTTCTCATTCTGCCCCCAGCTGCCTATTGCTGAGTCCTGGAGAAGTGCAGTTAAGAGATGGGGGCCTCTTCTTCTACTCAGCCCCCACTTGTGGAACTTGATCAGGTATGCCGAGAATACTAGGACCCAGATCACTCTTGCTTTGGGTCTTAAGACAGTAGTTTCAAGCTGGTAGGAGAGGCAAGCTGAGAGGACCCCAGGCTGCTGTCCTCCCCCCCGCTCTTCATCCACTAAACTCTCAGTTCCTAGAGTAAGAGTGTATCACTCAGAGAAGTTTGCTACTGTTCCCAACCCCAGCTCCAGAGCCCTAACTCTGAGATTTTACCTGCAGAGAAAAACAAACCTTAAAACAGCTCCTAATTTCTTCCCAAAGGAACTGACTTCATTTGAAACAGGGAGTGAAGAAGTTCAAACCTGATTGTACTCTCAAGAACAGTAGAGGGAAAAGAAAAAAGAAGAAAGAAAGAACAGTGGAGGTTGTGGTAAAGGGCATTTGAGAAGAGATTCATGAAACAGGCCAAATGATAGGTTTGCTAGTTTGCAGGAGAGAACCAATGAATTAATTTAGAAAGACCTTTTCTGGGGTTAGAATAAAAATAAATCACTGGCTGGGTGCACATCTGTAATTCTAGCTACTCAGGCAGGAGGATGGCTTGAGCCTAGGAGTTGGAGGCCAGCATAGGCAACACAGGGAGACCCTGTCTTAAATAAAAACAAAAATAAAACAGAAAAACACTGATGGCAAAAAATATTTCTTCAAAGGAACCAGAATTTGATTGTATTGTTTGTAGACCAATTTGTGCCCCAGGGCATTGTTCAAAACAAAAGGGCAATCAGCCAGCAATTAGTGGAGTTTAATAGCTGGATATGGTCAGTAAACGAGAGGAAGAAAGTCCTAGCAAAAACACTGTGATCCCAAGGTAACTAACTGTAGGCATACCAAAGCTGCCTGTTCCAGAGGAAACACATTAGAGGCTGAACACTGTAAATATAGAGAAATAAACTTCACTAGAAGAATCCAGCCTTTAGCTGGGCATGGTGGCATGCACCTGTAGTCATAGCTGCTTAGGTTATTGATATGAGATCTTTGAAACTATGGGCATTTTACAGCTATACATTTCCCTCTAAGCATGCTTTGGCTGCATATCATGAGTTTTAGTATGCTGTATTTTCATTTTCATTCATTTGAAAGTATTTTCTGAATTCACTTTTGATATTTCATTTTATTTTATTTATTTATTTTTTTTGAGACGGAGTCTTGCTGTGTGGCCCAGGCTGGAGTGCAGTGGCACGATCTCAGCTCACTGCAAGCTCCACCTCCCAGGTTCGCGCCATTCTCCCGCCTCAGCCTCCGAGTAGCTGGGACTACAGGCGCGCACCCCCACGCCCGGCTAATTTTTTGTATTTTTAGTAGAGACGGGGTTTCACCGTGTTAGCCAGGATGGTCTCTATCTCCTGACCTCGTGATCCGCCCACCGCGGCCTCCCAAAGTGCTGGGATTACAGGCTTGAGCCACCGCGCCCGGCCCCAATATTTTATTTATTTCATTATTTATTTAGAAGTGTGTTGTTTAATTTTCAGGTATTTGTGAATTTCCCAAATGTTTCCTACTCTTGATTTCCAGTTTCATTCCATTATAGTTGGTTGTTTTTCTGTTCTCTATTTCATAATTTCTGGTATAATCTTTATTTCCTTCTTTCTGCTTGCTTCAGTTTTAGTTTGTTCTTCCTCTTCTAGTGTCTTGGAGTAAGCAGAAAGAAGGAAATAAAGATTATAGCAGAAATTATGAAATAGAGAATAGAGAAACAATAGAGGATATCAGTGAAACCAAAAGATGGTTCTTTGAAAAAATCAACAACACTGATAGATCTTTATCTAGATTGACGAGAGAGAGAGAGAGAGACAGAGAGAGAGAGAGACAGAGACAGAGACAGAGAGAGAGAAGAAAAAAAGAGAAGACTGAAATGACTAGAATCAGAAGTGAAAGAAAGGAACATTACTACAGTTCCTTAAGAAATAAAAATGGGCCGGGTGTGGTGACTCACGCCTATAATCCCAACACTTTGGTAAGCTGAGGTGGGAGGATTGTTTGAGCGCAGGAGTTCAGTACCAGCATGGACAACATAGTGAGACCTCATTTCTAGTAAACATGAAAAATTAGCCGGGTGTGGTAGCATGAGCCTGTGGTCCTAGCTACTTAGGAGGCTGAGGCAGGAGGATCACTTGAGCCCAGGAGATCAAGGCTGCAGTGAGCCATGATTGTGCCAGTACATACCAGCCTGGGCAACAAGCAAGACCCTGTCTTAAAAAAATAAATAAAAATGATTATAAAGGAATATTATGACCAACTGTACATCAACAGATCAGCTGGGCTTGGTGGCTCATGCCTGTAATCCTAGCACTTTGGGAGGCCGAGGTGGGTGGATTGCTCGTCCTCAAGAGTTCAAGACCAGCCTGGGCAACATAGTGAAACACGGTCTCTTACAAAAAAATAGAAAAATTAGGCACTGATGGTGGTGCACACCTGTAGTCCCAGCTACTCGAGAGTCTGAAGTGGGAGGATCACCTGAGCTTGGGAGGTGGAGGTTGCAGTGAGTTGTGATTGCACCACTGCACTCCAGCCTGGGCAACAGAGTGAGACCCTGCCTCAAAAAAAAAGTCAGATAACTTAGATGAAATAGACAAATTCCTAGAAAGATACCAACTGTTGAAACAACTGACTTAAGAAGAAATAGACAGTCTGAATAGACTGATATCAAAGTAAAGAGATTGAAGTAGTTATCTAAAAAACTACTCACAAAGAAAAGCCCGGGCCCGGGTGGAATCACTGCAGAAGTCTACCAAACATTTTAAGAACAATTAATAGCAATTCTTTACAACGTCTTCTAGAAAACAGAAGAGGGAACACTTTCCATCCATTTTATGTGGCCAGTATTACTCTGATACCAATACCAGAAGACAGTACAAAAAAATTATAGACAATATGGCATGGATGCAAAAATCCTCAACAAAATAGTTACCACCTGAACCCAGCAACATATAAAAAGAATTATACATTGTGGCCCTGTGGGATATCCCAGGAGCAATAAAGATTCCTGGGATTGGCCAGGCGCAGTGGCTCACACCTGTAATCCCAGCACTTTGGGAGGCCGAGGCGGTTGGATCACCTGAGATCAGGAGTTCGAAACCAGCCTGACCAACATGGTGAAACCCCGTCTCTACTGAAAGTACAAAAAATTAGCTGGACATAGTGGTGGACGCCTGTAATCCCAGCTACTTGGGAGACCGAGGCAGGGGAATTGCTTGAACCTGGGAGGTGGAGGTTGCAGTGAGCCAAGATCACACCACTGCACTCCATCCTGGGCAACAAGAACAGAACTCCGTCTGAAAAACAAAACCAAAAAAACAAGGTTCCTGGGATAGATACTAATAGAATACAAAAGAAACATGACATCTCAATAAGCTGCCAAAAAATTGACAAAATCCAACATTCTGGCTGGGTGCAGTGGCTCACACCTGTAATCCCAGTACATTGGGAGGCCAAGGTGGGTGGATCAACTGAGGGCAGGAGTTTGAGACCAGCCTGGCCAACATGGTGAAACCCTGTCTCTATTGAAAATACAAAAATTAGCCAGGTGTGGTGGTGCACAGCTGTAATCCTAGCTACTCTGGAAGCTGAGGCATGAGAATCGCCTGGACCCATGAGGCAGAGGTTGCAGTGAGCCAAGATCGTGCTGCTGCACTCCAGCCTGGGTGACAGAGTGAGACTTTGTCTCAAAAAAAAAAAAAAAATCCAACATTCTTTCATACACACAGACACACACACACACACACACGTGCACTATCCGCCCCCCGCCTCCCGGGCATAAGTAAATTGCATCCAACACTCTTTCATGATAAAAACAGCCATCAACCTAGAAATAGAAGATAATTTCATCAACCGCATGAAGGATCTCTATGAAAAACCCATAGCTAACATAATACTTAATGGTGAAAGACTGAATGTTTTCCCACTCGGATCAGAAACAAAAGGTTTAATCTCTTGCCACTTCTATCCAAACATTGTACTGGAGGTTCTAGCCACAACTGTTAGGCAAGGAAAAGATTTTAAAGGCGTCTAGATTAGCAAGGAAGAAGTAAAACCATCTCTATTCAGAGATGACATGATATTATATATAGAAAATCCTGAAGAATCTACTGAAAAACGATTAGTACTGATAAGTGAGTTCTGCAGATTTGCAGGGTAGAAGATTAGTATACAGATATCAGTTGTATTTCTGTACCCTTGCAATGTGTAATACTATCCAGAAAAGAAGGAAACAATTCAGTTTACAATAGCGTCAATAAGAATAAAATTCTTAGGAATAAATTTAACAAAAGAAGTACAGAACTTATACTCTGGAAAGTATTAATAAGTGTAAAAACAACACTGAAAGAAACTTAAGAAGATCTAAACGATTGGAAAAACATTCCATGTACATGGATTATAAGAGTTAACATTGTCAAGATGGCAATATTGATTTCCACGGTCAGCGCAATCTCCGTCAGAATTTAAGCTGACTTTTTTGTAGAGATTGACAACCTGATTCTAAAATTTATATGGCATTGCAAGGGCCACAACATAGCCAAAACAGCCTTGAAAAAGATTGGGGTGATTCAGCCGTAAGAAACTGGAAGAGACAAAGAACAGATTCTCCTCTAGGGTTTCTTTTTTCAAGACGGAGTTTCTCTCTTGTCGCCCAGGCTGGAGTGCAATGGTGCAATCTCAGTTCACTGCAACTTCCGCCTCCCGGGTTCACACCATTCTCCTGCCTCAGCCTCCCGGGTAGCTGGGACTACAGGCGCCCGCCACCTCGCCCCGCTAGTTTTTTGTATTTTTGGTAGAGACGGGGTTTCACCATGTTAGCCAGGATGGTCTCGATCTCCTGACCTCATGATCTGCCTGTTTCGGCGGGATTACAGGCTTGAGCCACCGCCCCCGGCCACTATAGCCTTTCTTAATAGTATTTATGTCAGTTACGGTTTTCCATTTAATTTTGTAATTATTTAATGGTATCTCTGTCCCACTAGACATCAAACTTCACAAGTTTAGGGACCATGTCTGTTTTGCCCACTGTTGTATCCCCATGTCTATTTTTCTTCTCTAGTTCTTACTGTTGGACTAAAGTACTTGCTGCTGGAAAAGATCAGTAATTGTTTATTGAATGAATGAATGAAAGAGTGAGTGAGTGAGTGAATGAATGAGGAACTGAGTTTTACCCCAAATTATTACCATACATTCTGGAGGAAGGATTGGGCTGGGGCATAGCAAGACCTGTTAGGAAACTGTGCAGCAAACCATTTGAGAATTAAACAGATTAATCAGCAGAGGATGAGCGGCTACCTGGCTTGGCCACTTAGCTATGTAGACATGGGGTTGACTGCAAGGAAGCCAGGCTAAAAAATAAAAAAAAAGAATTTAAACAACAGTTTAGCAGAGAAATCAACAGTGGCACACCATGGGAAGCTAGATTCTAAAATTATTTGCTGGAAGGTTACTGAAAAACAGAAAAAAAAAAACCTCATTAATGACAACAGTAATCTGCAGGGGATAAATCATAGTTCAGAATCGGTTTAATATGTGATGTATTATATCAGTTTTCTAAAAAAATTACGGTATGTTAAAGAAAAATACCCAGCTGGGCGTGGTGGCTCACACCTGTAATCCCAGCAATTTGGGAGGCCGAGGTGGGAGGATCACCGGGTCAGGAGATGGAGACCATCCTGGCTAACATGGTGAAACCCCATCTCTACTAAAAAATACAAAAAAAAAAATTAGCCGGGCGTGGTAGTGGGCGCCTGTGGTCCCAGCTACTCAGGAGGATGAGGCAGGAGAATGGCGTGAATCCAGGAGGTGGAGCTTCCAGTAAGCCAAGATTGCACCATTGCACTCCAGCCTGGGCAACAGCGAGACTCCGTCTCAAAAAAAAGAAAAAAAGAAAAGAAAAATACCCAGGGACATGTAAACCCTAATTAGGATGAAAAGCAGTCAATAGAAACTGTCTCTGAGTGGCCAAGATGTTAAATTTAGTGAAAACGTCATAGTAGTTATAAATATGTTGAACAGTTAAAGGAGATCATGTCTAAATAACTAAAGGAAAATATGGTGACAATGATTTCACAAATAGATAAGGTATAATAGGAACTATAAAAAAAGAACAAAATAGAAAATCTAGAGTTGAAAAGTAAATGAGAAATTCACTAGATGAGTTCAACAGAAGATTTGAAATGGCAGAAGATACAACCAATAAAGTTGAAGAAATATTTTTTTAAAAAATTCAGTCTGGCTCATGCCTATAACCCTAGCACTTTGGGAGGTTGAGGGCGGGAGGATCAGTTGAGCCTAGGAGTTTGAGAGCAGCCCTGACAGTATAGCAAGACCCTGTCTCTACAAAAAAAAAAAAAAAAAAAAAGCCCGATATGGTGGTGCATGCCTGTAGTCCCAGCTACTCGGGAAGCTGAGATGGGAGCATCTCTTGAGCCCAGGAGTTTGGGGCTACTGTGAGCTATGATCATGCGACTGTTCTCCAGCTTGGGCAACGGAGTGAGACTCTGTCTCAAAAAAAAAAAAAAAAAAAAAAGAAAAGAAAAGAAAAGTAATTCAATCTGAAGAACAGAGAGAAACCCATTGAAGAAAAATAATTATAGCCTTGGAAGATCTGTGGGACAAGATCAAATGTACCAACATATTTGCAATAGAAAACCCAGAAGAAGAGGAGATAGAGAAAGGGAAAGAACAAATGCTTGAGATGTAATGACCAAGAACTTCCCATGTGTATCGTAAAACATTAATCTTTAGTTTCAAGAAGCTCCATATACCTCAAGTGGGACAAACAAGATCTAAAACACAAATCATTGTCGAAATGCTAAAAGCCAGAGACAAAGAATCTTGCAAGCAGCAGGAGAAAATATACTTCATCACATGCAGGGTAACAACAGTATGATTCACTTGCACCAGAAACATGCAAGTGAAGAGATGCATGGGTGAAGGAGGGTAGCTGGTGGGGGCGGGTCTGTGACCAGCATTTATATTGTAACTGGCTCAAGATGTCTGAGGAAGCCACCCATGCTTTGACCTCACTTTATAGTAAAACATTCATTTATAGTCTGATCATCCAGTCATTTCTACCATGACATAAAAATAAGAGCCACAGAGAACAAATCAAATTATTTTTGCTGTATTGAGTGTATATAAATCCCAAAGGGCCAGGCATGGTGGCTCACTCCTGTAATCCCAGCACTTTGGGAGGCTGAGATGGGCAGATCACTTGAGGGTAGGAGTTCAAGGCCAGCCTGGCCAACATGTTGAAACCCCATCTTTACTAAAAAATACAAAAATTAGCTGGGCGTGGTGGCCCACACCTATAGTCCCACCTACTCGGGAAGCTGAGGTACAAGAATCACTTGAATATGGGAGGTGGAGGTTGCAGTGAGCCAAGATCGCACCACTGTACTCCAGCCTGGGCAACAGAGTGAGACTCTGTCTCAAAAAAAAAAAAAAAACTTAAAGGAATATTTTTGCCTGGCTCCTACATTAACATTTACTTTCTGTGAAGAATCGTAACCCTTTGTTTGTTATTATCAAGTGTCTGCAAACAGCCCAGCTTCTATAGTTAGGTAAAGTAAATTCATAATCAAAACTACAGTCTACAATACCATTCTTATGTATAACAGTGTTAACAGTAATTCCTTACTGTCATGTAATAGCCAGGGCATGTTTAGTTTTCTGCACGTTTCAAAACATCTTCTTATAGTTTGTACAAATTACGATGCAACAAATCCATACATCCATTGAGTTGAAAAATGTCTTAAATTTTTTATAATCTAAAATTTTTTTTTTTTTTTTTTGAGACGGAGTCTTGCTCTATCGCTCAGGCTGGAGTGCAGTGGCCGGATCTCAGCTCACTGCAAGCTCCGCCTCGTGGGTTTACACCATTCTCCTACCTCAGCCTCCCGAGTTAGCTGGGACTACAGGCGCCCGCCACCTCGCCCGGCTAGTTTTTTGTATTTTTTAGTAGAGACAGGGTTTCACCAGGTTAGCCAGGATGGTCTCGATCTCCTGACCTCGTGATCCACCCGTCTCGGCCTCCCAAAGTGCTGGGATTACAGGCTTGAGCCACTGCGCCCGGCCTATAATCTAACTTTTTAAAAAATCTGTAACAACCTCATCTCTTCCCTACAAACATTTACTTTTTTTCTATGCTATGGATTGTCTTAAAAAGTGTCCTACATTTGGAATTTGGCTGATGATATCTTTATTGTGTCATTCAACATGTTCTTGTAGTTCAGTGTTTCTTGGAAAGTGGAAGTTACATTTAGGAATTTGGTTAGTTCAGTTTTTGGAGGGGAAGCAGGAGTGCTCCATAGTTTTTTATTGCATCACTTCTTCAGGAGTTGTATAATATCTGATTTTCCCACTTTTACTGATACTTAGAATAATCTTCAGGTTTAATTATTGTTCACCAAATTGATCCTTTATAAAGTTTCCCATCAATCTTTTACCTAATGTTTTACCTACTCCTGTCATTTAGTTGCCTAGCTATTTCATTAGAAATTCCAAGGCCAGGCTTGGTGGCTCATGCCTGTAATGCCAGCACTTCAGGAGGCTGAGACAGGTGGATCACGAGGTCAGGAGTTTCAGACCAGCCTGACCAACATGGTGAAACCTCGTCTCTATTGAAAATACAAAAATTAGCTGGGCGTGTTGATGCACACCTGTAGTCCCAGCTACTTGGGAGGCTGAGGCAGGAGAATCGCTTGAACCCAGGAGGCAGAGGTTGCAGTGAGCCAAGACTGCGCTGTTGCACTACAGCCTGGGTGACAGAGCAAGACTTGTCTTACAAAAAAAAAAAAAGTTGCAAAATGATGATTATTTGAATTCTCTCATTCATTCTACATTTATGAGTTATTATTCTTCTGTAAAGAACTTTGCCTTATAAACTACTTAGAAACTGTAGCAATGACAAGATAAATGCTTGATTCTTTCTTTTCCTGTATGTGTCAGTTTTTAGAATAATGAATTGGTTCTCTAGCAATCTCCAGTGGAAACTAAGGAAGTTCGTTTTCTATTTTGTAATATAGTTATGCAATTATGGATTTTAGTATATTTTATGTGCTTCAGTCCACTGAGCCATTCTTCTTTTGATACTGAAATTATTCCACTTAGCCTATGGGAGCCTGGAGCCTCTTCAGGCTGACTCCTGTGTCCTTCTGATGTGAGCTCAGTAGTCTTTGATATTTTTGTTGCTTTTAGGCAAGATGTCCTATGCTTATCTTGAACATTTCCTGTCCCAGATGTGGAATCAAACGTTTCTCCTAGGAGCTCTGGTTTTCTTCTCTTTCCTCTCCTTTCCCCTCCCCTCCCTTCCCCTCCCCTCCCTTCCTCTCCCCTCCTCTTAAGATAGAGTTTTGTTCTGTTGCCGAGGCTGGAGTGCAGTGGTGTGATCTTGGCTGACTGCAGCCTCCACCTCCCAGGTTCAAGTTATTCTCCTGCCTCAGCCTCCCGGGTAGCTGGGGCTACAGGCACACGCCACCACACCCAGCTAATTTTTGTATTTTTAGTAGAGACGGGATTTCATCATGCTGGCCAAGCTGGTCTTGAACTCCTGGCCTCAAGTGATCCGCTTATCTCGGCTTCCCAGAGCGCTGGGATTGCAGGCGTGAGCCACCGTGGCCCGGCCAACTCTGGTTTCTTTAAATGGAAAATAACATTCAAAGACCAAAATATGGGTCTCAGTGATGCTCGTTAGTGCTACTGGGTTATGATTGCTTTGAGGAGGGGACAGAGCTATGAAATATATATTTTTAATAGAGAGGAAAATGAAACGAGTTTATACTAACATTCCAATTAAAATGTAAGATTTCAGCATTTTTATTTCTTAAATATTATCTCTAGTTCTCTTTTGTGTTGAAAATTGTGGTTCTAGATGACTTTAACATAATCACTTTTTTGCTATGAATGAGGGGAGAGACTGATTGATTGAAAACAATACCAGTAGTATTACAAATAATAAGGAGACTTGTGGTTCTTTTTGTTCTTAGGATATATCCCACGAAGAATTGTCTTAGTCTATTTGGGCTGCTCTAGCAGAATACTTTAGCTTTACTTACAGTTAGGTATTATGTACCATGAATCTACTGACTGTTTTTACAGGTTGCTTTCAATTTTTAGAAATGTTTCTTCTGTTTGATTCAATTCTGAATTGTTTCAATTGTGTAAGACAGTTCTTGTTTCCAAAGTTAAAGCTACAAAACAGGGTGCATTCATGTGTCTGGCTTCCATACCTTTTCCATAAGTAACCATTTATTTAACATTATTCCTTTTGGAAAATCTAAATAAATATACACACATACATACACATGCCTATTTGTATTTTCCCTTCCTTCCTACACAAACAGAAACACACTCTACATATTTTTCTACGTCTTGCAGTGCTTCGTGGATATAAACCCATCCATGGACCAAAAATCCATGGGCTGGAAGAGAAGACACACAGGATAAGAAATTACTGTAATGTAATTGTTCACTGATGTCATAGAGGCAGATAGACTAAATGTCATTAGACACAAATTATGGAGCAGTTTTTCTCGGGCAGGTGAGTAGGTTAGGGTTAGCTTCAGAGAAACAACCTTTAAGCTGGAGTTTAAAGGATAACCTTGAATTCCAAAGTTCAGGTGGGGATGGGAATGAGAATAGGAGACGGGCATTCCAGCAAGAAGTAAAACTCTGAGCAAAGTGTACAGCTTGTTGGTGAAACAGCAAGTACACATGCAGGTGAGCCATGTTTATGAATTAGAACTATATATTGTAGGCTATGAGATGTTGTTGAAGAGTTCTAAGTTAAATGAATGAGAGGACCAAAGAAATGTGTTAGAATAACTGGTAACAATGTCGAGGATGATGGACAGAAAGGGAAACATGAAGGATGGAGAGGAGGCACATACTGTTTCAATATAAGTCGAAAATTTAGCATATTGTGTAAGTAACTGGATGTTAAAAGTGGGGAAGAAAGAGGAGTTGAAGATGATTCCAAAGTTTCTTTCATGGACATCTAGATGATCGTAAAAGGGATTCAGGAGGAGAACTAGGTTACAGCAGGAAAATAAAGAGAACATTAGTTCAGGCCAGGCACGTTGGCTCATGCCTGTAATCCCAGCACTTTGGGAGGCCGAGGTAGGTGGATTACTTGAGGTAAAGAGTTTGAGACCAGCCTGACCAACATGGTGGAACCCTGTGTCTACTAAAAATACAAAAATTAGCTGGGCCTTGTGGCACCTGTTGTCCCAGTGACTTGGGAGGCTGAGATAGGAGAATCACTTGAACCTGGGAGGCGGAGGTTACAGTGAGCCGAGATCGCACCACCCCACTTCAGCCTGGATGACAAAGTGAGTCTCATCTGAAACAAACAAACAAAGAGAACGTTAGTTCAGTTTTGTCCATGTTAAATTTATATATCTTTCTTTTTGTTTTTTTTTTTCTCCTGAGACGGAGTCTCACTCTGTCGCCCAGGCTGGAGTACGGTGGCGCAATCTCAGCTCACTGCAAGCTCCGCCTCCCGGGTTCCCGCCATTCTCCTGTCTCAGCCTCCCGTGTAGCTGGGACTACAGGTGCCCGCCACTTCGCCCGGCTAGTTTTTTGTATTTTTTAGTAGAGCCGGGGTTTCACCATGTTAGCCAGGATGATCTCGATCTCCTGACCTCGTGATCCGCCCGTCTCAGCCTCCCAAAGTGCTGGGATTACAGGCTTGAGCCACCGTGCCCGGCCAATTTATATATCTTTCAAATTTTTTTAAATTATAAAAATAAAGATGGGATCTCACTATGTTGCCCAGGCTGATCTTGAACTCCTGGACTCAAGTGATCCTCCCACCTTGGCCTCCCAATGTGCTGGGATCACAGGTGTGAGCCACCACACCTGGCCTAAATTTAGATATCTTTATGACACCTAGATGAAGTTTTTCAATAGACATTTGAAGACAGGATTTTGGAGCTCAGGAGGTTAAGTGACTAGAAACAGTGAATTTGGAAGCCATTAGCCTTATGTATTGGCATTAGTTACCATCTCATGCTAGATAAAATTCCCTGGAGACAGGTACTTGAGCTGTTCCCTTTGGAAGACTAGTTAGAGCTAGGATTGCAACATTTTGATAGTCAATATTTTAAAAAATCAAAAGGTACTTCTGTTGACTTGGAGCATGCAGATTATACTAGCATCTGGTTAGAACCTCTGTTACAGGATTAGCAAACCAACTAGTGCTAATACCTTGGTGTAGCATGAGAAATATTGGTACTATATGAGAAAACTTGAATAACATTTTTGAAAGGCCTTTTGTAATATATGAGATTCTATTTCAAAGGCTGCCTGGGTTTATCCTTAGTCTAGAAATACTTTTTTTTTTTTTTTTGAGACGGAGTCTCTCTGTGTCGCCCGGGCTGGAGTGCAGTGACATGATCTCAGCTCACTGCCACCTCTGCCTCCCAGGTTCAAGCGATTCTCCTGCCTCAACCTCCCAAGTAGCTGGTACTATAGGCATGTGCCACCACACCCATCTAATTTTTTTGTGTGTTTTGAGTAGAGATGAGGTTTTGCCATGTTGGCCAGGCTGGTCTCGAACTCCTGACCTCAGGTGATCCACCTACTTCTGCCTCCCAAAGTGCTGGGATTATAGACGTGAGCCACCATGCCCGGCCTATGCCTGGCTGATTTTTAAATTGTTTGTAGCGATGAGGTCTTGCTTTGCTGCCCAGGCTGGTCTTTAAGTGCTGGGATTATAGGCGTGAACCACCATGCCTGGCCTAATCTATAATTATTAAGTATCCATCATAGGCAGAGTACGATTTTATGTGTAATAACGAGGCATAGAAAAAAATTAAAATAGTTCTAGTTCCACATTTTCAAAACTAAAGCATATCCTGTGATAATGTGTTTCACAAAGAAATTGTGTTTTCTCAAAACTCTCAAGGAAAAGTTTAGTTTGTTTGGAAGAGACAGAAGAAAATTTAGTGTGCTTTTTGCTTGTATATGAAGTACAGACTTGGATATATGAAGATAGGTCATATATGTTAGTGTGCCCTTTTGGATTAGTTGGGAAGACTCTTGAATTCATTCAGGTGAGCAATACCTTTTTTTTTTTTTTTTTTTTTTACATTCAAACTCTGCCATTTAATAATTTGGAGTTCTTGGGCAAGATAGTTACTCATTGCTTGGAAGAATCTGGCCATTTCTTTTTTTTTTTATTATACTTTAAGTTCTAGGGTACATATGCATAACGTGCAGGTTACATATGTATACATGTGCCATGTTGGTGTGCTGCACCCATCAACTCGTCAGCACCCATCAATTCATCATTTATATCAGGTATAACTCCCCAATGCAATCCCTCCCTCCTCCCCCCTCCCCATGATAGGCCCCAGTGTGTGATGTTCCCCTTCCCGAGTCCAAGTGAGCTCATTGTTCAGTTCCCACCTATGAGTGAGAACATGCGGTGTTTGGTTTTCTCTTCTTGTGATAGTTTGCTAAGAATGATGGTTTCCAGCTGCATCCATGTCCCTACAAAGGACGCAAACTCATCCTTTTTTATGGCTGCATAGTATTCCATGGTGTATATGTGCCACATTTTCTTAATCCAGTCTGTCACTGATGGACATTTGGGTTGATTCCAAGTCTTTGCTATTGTGAATAGTGCCGCAATAAACATACATGTGCATGTGTCTTTGTAGTAGCATAATTTATAATCCTTTGGGTATATACCCAGTAGTGGGATGGCTGGGTCATATGGTACATCTAGTTCTAGATC